>NC_056739.1:691589966-691673470 GCF_019279795.1 Protopterus annectens | reverse complement strand
CATTAGCTCCAGACCACCTAACCCAGGCCCAAAGGGAAATTCCCCCTTAAGTCAACTACCCAAACATAGACTGGGAGCATGACCCTAGCTCCAACACCCTAGGCCAAAGATTCCTAGAATATATGAGCTCAAATGCTATGGACAACTTGTTACCACTCCCACAAGAAGGGGAAACATACTGGACCTGATCATCACCAACATGGGGACTCTATGCTCCAGACCAGAAGTGTATCCCTCATTGGTAAGATCAGACCATAAACTAATCTCACTGGATATTCACATCCCGACCCCACCCCCTGCCCAGAACACCACAGTGAACAACTTCTCTAAAGCAAATTCACACTCCTCAAAACTGAGGTGGAAACCTTCAAAGCCCCCGTGCCTGTGAAAACTACAGACCAGACCGCAGATTCCTCTATAAACGCATTCTATGGACACCTTCAGGAATGCATGGATCATGTGATCCCAAATAAAACTAGGACCCAATCCTCCAAAGGCAGATGTCCTGTCTGGTGGACCCCAGCCATAAACAAACTACACAATAGAAGGAGGAAGCTACTAAATGATACAGCAAAATCCCAAAAAGGGAAGGCATCACTGATCAGTATTAGCAAATAACTACAGGCACTCATAGGATTGTCTAAGGCCAGCTTCGAGAGAAATTGCACAGGACACTAAGGAAAATCACAAGGCTTTCTTTAGTTATGTTAGGAACCTGGGTGGTAATTCCCAGATATGCTCAGAGGTAGTCCAAAATGTCAATAGAAACACCAAACCCACAGACATTGCCAACATTCTAGCTGACAGGTTCAGCGTAAACCCCTCCACACCGAAAGGGCAAATATGTATCCCAGCAGAGTGCTGCCCCCCCTGACATCTCAGACGCTCAGGTAAGAGCCACCCTCTCCAAAGCAATACACACTGCATCAATAGGACCAGACAGTGTCCCGGGCTGTGTCCTACATGAACTCCAAGAAGAGCTACAACCAAACATAAAACTACTGTTCAATCCCAGCCTTACTACAGGATATGTGGCCAAAGAGTGGCATACAGCAACAGTGGTCCCTCTACAAAAAGGTGGTGCCTCAACGGATCCTGGACGCTATTGCCCCATAAGCCACATTAGCTCGGTCTGCAGAGCTATGGAAAGGATCATCATGGACCTCATAAATAAAGATATTGGGGACCTACAGACACTGGATCATACCCAGTTTGGCTTTGTTAAGGGCAGATCCTGCCTCTCAAACCTGGTTGATTCCTTTGATACAGTCACCAAGGCCATTGACGAGGGGAAGGTGGTCTACACAGCCTACCTGGACCTCGCAAAAGCCTAAGATACAATACCCCACTCGGGCAGTCTAGAGAAGCTCACCAGCTTAAATATAAGTCCCTATGTCACTAGATGGATTGCACACTGGCTCAAGGACAGAACCCACATGGTTAGAATTGCTGGAGCCATGCCAGACTCCAAACCAGTTACAAGTGGTGTCCCACAAGGCTCAGTCCTGGGACCTCTCTTGTTTGGTATATATTTATCGGAGGTACAGGCCAACACGGAAGGACTGTGGCTGACCAAATATGCAGATGACTGCAAATTGGCTTCCATAATCGACTCTCCAGCCAACACAAGCATCCTCCAAATGGCCTCAAGCTGAATGCAAGAAAGTGTATAGTCATCCCCTTTGGCAAAAACAAAGTGCCCACAAAGTACCACATAGGTGGTAATCCATTAAGTACAGAAGAAGTAATTAGGGACCTGGGGACCCAAGTTGATAGCAATCTCTCATTTGACAACCACGTGGCCAAAGTGGTTAGAAAGACATTTTATATAGCCCACCCCATCATGAAGGGATTCACATCTAGATCACGGGAGGACATTGTGCCTCTTTACTCATCCCTCATCAGGCCCATAATTGAGTACAATGCCCCTGTTGGGATGTACCTTACCAGATACCTGCAGCAACTGGAAAGACCCCAAAAGTACCTCACCAACAGGATCAAAGGGCTCAAACAGATGCCATATGCTGACCGGTTAAAGAAACCCCAGCTCTACTCAGTGGCATACCGCCTGTTCAGAGGCGATCTGTGCCTGATGTATAAAGCCATGTCAAACCCGGAATTAATGGGCATGCTGCACCTGAGAATATCCAAATCCCATCGAGCTACATGCTTGAGAGACTTGAACCTCAGCACTGAAATAAATAGGACATGCTGGAGGGACAGATTCATAACCCAGAGGCTCACTTCACTCTGGAATAACATCCCAGTCCAGGTTAAGCAGAGTCCCTCATTGACTCTCTTCAAGAGGAATCTTGATGAGTGGATGGGACATTGTAGGTTTACCCCGGGTATCACTTCTGTGTCACTGTTAGACAGAGGCACAGTATACTAACCTCGAAAAAGGGCATAGCAAGATATATTACAATGGATGGCGACAGACAAACACATTCTGGCTAGATTTATAAATGCCCTAGGGCAGATAGCCTAGTATGAACCTATGAACCTATGACCCTATGTACCTTGTTCCCCATTGGCCCTATGTGCTGTTAATCTCCATGGCAATCACAATACTATGGTAGCATGTGCAAAGGTCAGTTGTCAGTCACCTCTATGGTACAGTTGTGGAATATGTGGGTCATGTGGCAATGCCACAGCTGCCACATGTACACAGTCAACCCTCTCCCCTACACATGGACGTACAACACATGTATGAGATGGAACCACATAGCCAAACTGGGGACTAAGCACTCTGAACCCAGTACTGGCATAACCTGTCAGGTGGCATGAAATACTACAGTGACTACAATACCAGTCTGATGTAGACCTACACTGACAGCAATACAAGCACATGAACACACTGGGCCATTCGTGGAGCCTAAGAATAGCATCCTGCCTGAGCGGCAGACACCTCTGCAGCTGGCACACAGGCATACGTTATGCCAGAACACATCACGCATAACACATAGCACACAAATCCTGTGTACCAAACAGTCACAGCCTGTACGGCTAGACAACACACCTGCCACAGTTGTGTTAGGTACCTTTATTGTCCGGTACAGAGAGGTCACGCTCACCAGGCTGGACAAGGTGAAGGTCGCAGTGATATGCCCGTGGGGCACTATGGTCCACCACATAACACAAGCATACAGGTCAGTCAGAGGCATGGACACATATGACTCAGTCATTGTCCATGCCACATACCTTCTCCTGCTGTACTTATAGGGTGCTGACATCATCAGTGTTTAGAAAGGGGAATGTGCATCCTGTAGTGTGTTCTCCTAGTTGCCAAAAGGGACATTTCTCTCACACAGAATTGCAGCTTCAAACCCCTACCTAACTATGTTATGAAACTCAAGACGGACGCATTAGCGGAGCGCACTATTTGCAATTCTGGGAGGTGTTCCTTCTCCTGCTATACTTATAGGGTGCTGACATCATCAGTGTTTAGAAAGGGGAATGTGCATCCTGTAGTGTGTTCTCCTAGTTGCCAAAAGGGACTTTTTCCTCACACAGAACTGCACACACACAAACCCCCCTCATCCAAACACACTTGCCATTTGCAGGATTCAAACCCCTGCCTAACTATGTTATGACACTGTAGACGGATGCATTAGCAGAGCGCGCTATTTGCATTACTGGGAGGTTTTCCTTCTCCTGCTTTACTTATAGGGTGCTGATATCATCATTGTTTAGAAAGGGGAATGTGCATCCTATAGTGTGTTCTCCTAGTTGCCAAAAGGGACATTTCCTTCACTTAGAATTGCACACACACTAACCCCCCTTATCCAAACGTACTTGCCATTTGCAGGATTCAAACCCCTACCTAACTATGTTATGACACTCGAGACGGACGCATTAGCAGCGTGCGCTATTCGCATTACTGGGAGGCTTCCCTTCTCCTGCTGTACTTATAGGGTGCTGACATCATCGGTGTTTAGAAAGGGGAATGTGCATCCTGTAGTGTGTTTTCCCAGTTGCCAAAAGGGGGATTTCCCTCACACAGACTTGCACACACACCAACCCCACTCATACACACACATACTGAGCAGTTGCAGGATTCAAATCCCTACCTAACTATGTTATGACACTCGAGATGGATGCATTAGCGGAGCATGCTATTTGCATTACTGGGAAGTTTCCCTTCTCCTGCTATACTTATAGGGTGCTGACATCATCAGTGTTTAGAAAGGGGAATGTGCATCCTGTAGTGTGTTTTCCCAGTTGCCAAAAGTGACATTTCCCTCACACACACTTGCACACACACCAACCCCACTCACACACTGAGCATTTGCAGGATTCAAAACCCTACCTAACTATGTTATGACACTCGAAACGGACGCATTAGCAGAGTGCACTATCCAGATTACTGTGCATCTGTTCTGCACCTGCAGTATTTATAGGGTGCTGACATCATTATTTCTACAGAGGTATGTACATCTAGTACTACCTGTCAGGTGGGGGATAGCATATATATGCATTTGCAGCCACCTACGTCAGGGTCAGATATGCACATGGCACTGGCAGGTTATGTTTTATACCATGCTTCATGACCACAGGACCTGTAACACACAACACAACCAGTCCTGACCCCCCCCCCCCCACATCCAGAACACACACTTTGCTTCCCTGGACACAGTGCCAAGATATGCAGGTGTTCACATACACCATTCCAGTTGTTAACGTCAGGTACAGGCATATTGTGTGTGGGAACTACTCAGGCCTCTACAACATTACCCTACAGCCACTACAATTTGTGAGTCCATGTGCTATGGCAGAACCACTCACCACAACCACAAGGGGGAATACATATTGCACCTGACCATCTACAACATGGGTACTCACTGTTCCACACCAGATGTAGACCACCATTGTTGATATCTGACCATACCCACCTTTCCCTGGCCATCCATATCCCATCCCCACCCCCACGCAAGGTTGTCACTGCAAACAAACTGTATTTATCAAAAGCAGACTTTACACTTGTGAAGACTGGGATGGAAGACTTCAAATGACCCATGCTGGGGGAATATACAGCCCACTCTGCATAATCCTTGACAATTGCATTCTATGAGTATGTGGAAGGTTTGCATTGATCATGCTATCCCAAATATAACCATGACTGCTCGACAACAGGACACCTGTCAGATGTACACCAGCCATATATGAGCTGTCCAACAGAGTGAGCTAATACATTGCAGAGCGGTAGCCCACAGAGGGAGGACATCTTTGAACAGTACCGGCATGACACTTCAATCCCTCATAATCATCAGGACACAGTGTTGACAGTGAAATTGTCCAGACAATGCAGATAAGGCTCCGCTCAGTCTGTTATTGACACCCACTTACTGTTAGAGGTCCTCAGCAACCCTCTTCCAGCACACACCAACAACATGGCTGTGGCTTAGCAAATTCAAACCCTGGGATCTCCACTGTGTCCCTGCTTGACAGAGGCACAGCACACTAGCCTCACACGGTGCCTTATGTGACCTACTTTACAGTGGCACAGTAGCCTACTGTACTGGGGAGGCAGATGCCAAGCACACTCTGGCTAGGCTGTCATTCCCTAGGGCAAACAGCCTAGTGTTGACCTCTACACCCATATGTTTAATTGTCAAATGCACATTATTTGTTGCTGATAGACTGTTTGCAGGTCTTTATTGCCATAGCATTCCCTGTTTGTATGAACAACTTGTGTATCTGTGGAAGATGTTTGCATATGGGAGGGATCCACTATATCACATATGTCTCTGTAGTCATTTAACTGTGTGCACTGGGCAGATTGCTGTAATGTGGTTGGTTCCTGGAATAACACGTACAAATACCAGATATGTGTGGCCAACTGCTAAACTGAGATTTGGCCTAAGTGTGTGAGCATGCTCAGTTCAGCCTTCTCATGGCATGTTGTCTGACATATGTCTCATTTATCAAAGTGTGTGAGCATGCCCAGTGTGAGCTTTCCATATGATGAACTCTGCAGCCCACCACATTTGTGGATGAGTGTGAACTTCAACAAATATCTCCCGTTTATGGTTGTGTTGTGTGTCATGTTGTGTAGTTACTGTCCGACTGCTTTGTGTGTGAACACAACAGGGATTATACTGTGCCTGCAGGGTTTGCATGGGATACTTTGCATACAGTTGTCAACATCCTTTCATACTGACCTAACACTGTAGTACCGTATAGTGTACTGGTTCAGTACTTTGACTGTGGTGGACAGTATCCTGGGTTTTAGTCCTATCACTGCTTTACATTTCCATAGTGAGCACAACAGCCTGGTTAGGGGCCAGTTGTGCACATCTGACCATGTTGCATTAAGTTCAGATATGAACTACTTAAACCAGGCTTGTCCAACATTGGTAGTGCATTCCACAACATAGGTGTACATTTGCAAACACTAGCGATGTGCCCTAGGCCATTTCTAATACTAGTTGGAGAGTGTGTTTGTCCTTCGACACACATTGTAAGTGGAGTTTGCCATGACATATGTCATGGTTAGTATACTGTGCCTCTGTCTACCTCTGACATAACAGTGATACCCAGGGTAAACCTACCATCTCCCATCCACTCATCAAGATTCCTCTTGAGGAGAATTGATGAGTGACTCTATGGATAGCCTGTACTGGGAGTTTACTCATAAGTGGGGGTGGCTTCTGTGTTATGGATCATGCAGTACAGCTTGTCTTATGTATGTCAGTGCTGGGGTTCAGGTCTCTCATGTGCATAGCTCACTGCCATTCAGATTGTACAAGGTGCAGCATGTTTATAGATTCCAGCTTGGACATGGCTTTATACATCAGGCACAGCTTGCCTCTGGGTGGGCAGTATGGCAGTGTGTGTAGCTACAGTTTGTTTAATCAGGCAACACATGACATCTGTGCAAGCTCTTTGATATTCCTGGTGAGGTACTGTTGGGGACTTTACAGTTGATGGAGGTGTCTGCTGAGGTACATCCCACAGGGGCTATTGTAGTCAATTGTAACGCTGATGAAGGATGACTGCAGAGCCACAATGACCTCCCCTTATCTATATCTGACAACCTTCATGATTAGGTGGGTATATGGTATGTTTCTGTAAACACTACAGCCACATGTTTGTCCAATGCAGGATATCTATAACCTTGTGTCCCCAGGTCTCTCATTACATGTTAAGAATGTAATGGGTTAACACCTATGTGGTAATTGGTGGGCACTTACTGTATATCCACGGGGGTTAACTATACACTTTTCTGCAATTAGCTTGCTGACATGACTATGGCACCAGTTGTCTGTTTCTATGTGTCCCTTTTGTGGGATGCTTGTGTCAGCTGGAGGGTCAGATATGGTGGGCAGTTTGTAGTCCTCTGCAAACATGTTCAGACACAGTCCTTCCATGTTGGCCTGTACCTATGGGACATATATACCAAACGAGGGAGGTCCCAGGACCAAGCCTTGTGGGATGCCAGTTATATCTGGTTTGTAGTCTGACATGGCTGCAGCATGTCTGACCATGTCAGTTCTGTCCTTGGTCTGTTTTGCAACCCCTCTACTGACATAGGGGTTTATATTTAAGCTGGTGAGCATATCTATAATGAACATGTAGGGTATTGTATAGAAGCCTTTGCAAGGTCCAGCTACGCTGTGTGGGCCACATTGCCCTCATCAATGACCTTAATGACTGTTTCAAATGAGTCAAACGTGTTTAGGGCCAGGATCTGCAGTTAAGAAAGCCACACTGGGTAGGGTCCGGTGTCAGTAGGTCCCCAATATCTTTATGTCTGCGGTACATGCTGATCCGTTCCATAGCTGTGCAGACCGAGCTTCTCAGGATTCTGGGGTGGTAGTTTTCAGTATCCATTCAGGCAACACCTTTGTTGAGAATGACCACTGTTGTTGTACACTGCTCTTTGGGTACATATCCTGTGGTAAGGCTGACATTGAGCAGTAGTGTGATTTGGCATTCCATTCTTCTTGGAGTCCATGTTGGACTCAGCCCAGGACACCATCTCATACCATTGCTGCTGTGTGTTTTGCTTTGTAGATGCTGGCTGTTACCTCAGCATCTGCAATGTCAGGGGGCCAGCAGTCTGCTGGGATAGATATTTTGCATTCTGGGGGTTTGCACTGCACCTGTCAGGATGTATGTTGGCAATATGTGTGTGTGTTTGGTATGTTGTTTGTAATATTTGTGTGATTCAGAGCATATCTGTGAATTTCCAACACGGTTCCTACCATTAGTTGTGGAAGCCTTGGGATTATCCTTAGTGTCCTGTACAATTTGTATCTTCATAGGTTCATAGGTTCATACTAGGCTATCCACCCTAGGGCATTTGTAAGCCTAGCCAGAGTGCGTGTGGCTTTTGCCACCCCTTGCTATGTGAATATTATGGCCATTTATGATTTGCTTTGCTGTGCCTCTGTCTGGACGTGACGCAGTGAAGACACCCAGTGTAAATCTACGATCATCCATCCACTTGGCAAGATTCCTGTTGAAGAGTGTCAGTGAGGGGCTCTGCCTAACATGGAGTGGGATTCTGTTCCAGGGTGTGGGGAACCTCTGGGTTATGTATCTGTCCCTCCAGCACATCCTATTTCATTATGTGTTGAGGTTGACATCTCTCACTCTCACAGCTCTGAGGGCTTTGAGTTTTCTGGGGTGGAGCATGTCCATTACTCCTGTGTTGGACATGGCCTTGTACAACAGACATACAATGCCTCTGTGTAGGCAGTATGTGACTGCATTCAGCTGGGGTGTCTACAGCCAGGCAGCATATGACATATATTTGAGACCCTTTATCCTCTTGTACCTTTGAGGTCTTTCTAACTGCTGCAGGTGTCAGGTAAGGTACATCCCAAATGAGGCATTGTACTAGATTATGGGTCTGATAAGAGAACGGTATAGGGGCACAATGACCTCTGTTGACGTAGATGTGAATCCTTTCATGATACGGTGTCCAATATAGACAGTCTTCCTAGCCACATTGGCAATGTGAGTGTCACATAACAGGTTACTGTCCACTTGTGTCCCTAGGTCCCTGATTACTCCTTCCATACATAATGGTTTACCACCTATGTGGTAATTTGTGAGTACCTTGTTTGGTATTTGGTGGGGCATTCATACTGTCCAGTGTCTTCAGGACGGCTGGGTGAGGTTCCTGTGTGTGAGAGTGTGGTCTGTAGCATGCTACAGACTGTACAGCAGTCTTGCCTATGGTTAGTTGCACATGGGTGGACTCCAATGCCTTGTGCATTGTCAGTTACCTGGACATATGGGTGTCTGTGCTGAATATGGATACTCACCCTCCTTTTATGTTTTGTTCCAGGTTTTGGGGCCATAACGCATGATATGTGGTATAACCTGGTAGTGCTGGTGTGCTGTCAGGAGGCTTGCAGCAGGTTTCTGTCACTGCACAGACATCGATGTTCTCCATACTGGGGATGGCCTTGGGAGCATGCATATTGAGGTTTACACATCTGGCATTGGTCAGCATTACCCTTATGTTTCTTTCCACTTATGTTTTGTAGGGTGGTGGGTTAGTCTTTTCAGCCTTGCCTACGAAAGTCTCTATGGAGGTGTCAAAAGCCTTATCCAATATCCAGACGCCCAGGGGTAACAGGTGCAAGCCATCCATGGAACAGCTGCGTGGCTTGTCAAGCATGACATCCCAAGCAGACAGACATTGGATCCCCTTGGAATGACACCAGTAATTGTGCCACTTGTTATAACTGATCATTCCGTGTTTGTACTGTGGCATCATTCTTGGTGAGGGTAGGATGCTGCAAATTGTCAGTGTCATACCGGCCTTGACTACATAATCAGAGAGCTCATCTATGTCTCTTTTCATGTAGTCCGGGGAGGTACATCTCAGGTCATTCACACCAGCATGGACTATGACTGCATCATATTTCTGCTTGCTTTGGGGTGACCTGCATACTTGTGTTATGTGGCATATTGTAGCAGCCTACAGGCAGCTTACTGTACCCTTTCCCTTGTTCAGTCTGGTGTGCGGGACAGCTGCGTGTCTCACTATGGAGTCACCTATTACAACTGTATCAGGCATGTTGTTTCTCCTTCTGGCCTGTGACTGTTTGGCACACCAGTTTTGTGTACTATGTGTTGCATGTGCTATGTTTGGAGGGTGTTTGATTGGGTGTCTGCTTTGGAGGCCTCTGTTGGTGTGGTGTGTTTGTAATTCAGGCCTCCGGGAATGTTTTTCTGTGTTTATGTCTTTGGTTTGCAGTTGTGATAGGTCTATGTGGGACTGGGTTTGTGGTGTGTGTGGTTACCTTCTCCTCCTGACTAGTTTTGGGAGTACTGAGTTGAGGGAGCTCAGCCTCCAGTTTGGATAGATGGTTGCATCTCTCACATATATTTGTATTTCTTGGGGGGATTTGGGGGTTGTCTGTGTACTTGGGGCAGGTGTAACATTGCCTCAAGATTCACAGATTCAATTTGTTGTAGCTGGCCTTAGTGGATTGTATGTGTGGACATATTTTATTGCCATACTACTGATCAGTGATTACTTCTTTTTTATGTTTGCTCTATCATGTAGTAGCTTCCTCATTCTCTTGCATGGTTTGGTTATGGCTGGTGTCCACCATGCCAGATGCCTGCATGTATGGCATTGTGTCTTGTTTTAATTTAGGATTGCATAATCCAAGCATTCCTGGCAGTGTTCATGGAATGCCTGTATAACAGGTTCTGAGGTGTGGCCCTTATTTTGCACCTGCACAGGACCTTTAATGGATTCCACATCAGTTTGGAGGAGTGCAAATTTTGCTTTACACATGTTTTTCACTGTGGTTTTCTGGCCAGGGACTGTGGTCAGGATGTGTATATCCAGTGTGATTACTCTATGGTCTGGTCTTACCAGTGAGCAATATACTTCTCATCTTGCCATCCAGTACCCATGTTGCTGATTATCACATCCAGTATGCTTACCCCTCTTGTGGGAGTGGTACGTTGTTCCTGGGCATTTTGGTTTATGGATTCTATGAACCTTTGTCCTACAGTGTTGGAGCTAGTATAATGCTCCCAGTCTATGTCTGGGTATTTTCAGTCACCCAATATAATGTGGTTTGGAGGACTTGATATATTCATGTATTCCAACATAGGCCAGCTGCAGTTCCTGGTGTTGGGACGGTAGTCTGTAGCAGGCTATAAACTGGGGGGCAGTTTTAGCCACTGTTACTTGACCATGGCTAGTCCATGCTGCTTCTTGTTGTGGTACCAACATGGGGGTGTGGTTATCCTTGACAATTATTGCTAGTCATCCTCCTTTTGTAGCTTGTTCCATGTTTTGAGGCTGTACAGCACAGTATGATGTGTAACCTGGTAGTGTTAGGGTGCTGTTGTGAGCCTTGACCCAGTTTTCTGTTACAGCACAAATATCAACATTCGCCATACTGGGTGAGTTTAGACTGCATGCATCTTGCTGTTTAGACTTCTGGCATTGGGTAGCATTACATCTAGGTTCTTATCCCTTCTGATACCTATGGAGGTAGGTTTGTGTTTTGAGCCTTACCTATTCAGGGCACACTGTGGGTAACAACAGCCTTTGCCAGTATCCATACGGCCTGCACTGATAGGTGCACGCCAGTTCTAGCAGGTGGAGCATCATGTCATGCTCAGCATGTCATCCCAGGCTGGCACACATTGGATCCCCTTTGACTAACTGCAATACTTCAGCCAATTATTGCACTTGATCATCTCATTGTCATATTGTGGCATGATGCTTGGTGAGGATAGGATGTTAGTCACGGTCTTCAGGTGTGCATATAGTACATGGTGTTACATTACTTAACACATGGCATTCATGCCTCAGGTGGTGCTGCAGGGCTGCCTCTGTCGGATGCACATATTACACTCCCTGTACATGTTTGTGAGCAGGTCATGTCATTTTAGGCATCCCTGTTATTATTTGAGTGAGTCAGAGGGGGTATCATTCCCAGGGTTCCTACTGAGCCAGTGTATGTGCTATGCGTTGCCTCTTTGCCAAGTCCAGGGCATACTGGGCACACCTCCGTCTGCCTACTGGGGCAGGCTCAGGTTGTTCCTCCTCCGAGTCATGCTCTGCCTGTGATGGCCTTGGCAATGGTGGGGGGCTGTTTGGCCCAGCCCTATGCTGGTCCTGCTGTAGCTGTTTTTGCAAGATCATATTATGTAGCATAGCACATACCATGACAATTTGGGTACATGTAGTTGATGTGTACTGCAAGGCTCCACCAGATGTGTCCAGACACCGGAACCGTGACTTGAGCAGCCCAAACACATGCTCTATTACATTACGTGTTTGTGCGTGTGCCTCATTATGGCATTCCTGTTCAGGTGTGTGTGCGTTTCTGATGGGTGTCATCAGCCACGGCTCCAGTGCATAACCTGCATCCCCCACTAGGTGTCCGTGTGGGATGTCCCCATTGGCAAATGTCTGGTACAGCTGCGTCAAATGCCAGATGTGGGAATCATGGTAGCTCCCAGGGCAGCCAGCACACACATTCATTATTATGCCCTGGGCATCACACATGACCTGGCAGTTGATGGAGGGGAAGCCCTTGCGGTTAATGTAGGCCCTACCCTGCTCACCGGCTGGTGCTTTGATGCGTATGTGCGTGCAGTCTATTGCACCCACTACCTCAGGGTATTCCGCTATTTGCTGGAAGAGATGCATATTGCTGGCCAATACCTCATGGGCATTGGGGAAATATACATATGCACCCTTTATTTGGAGCTGACATTGCTCCATTGTGTTTTTTGCAGAAACGTACTCAGTTGTCAACTGAGTACATTTCTGCAGCTAAAACGGCTCTTACACGGGCTGCTTTGGGCTTCCTGGATTGCTAATCAACCTCATTTGCATGCTATTTGGCTGCAAGTGAGGTGATTAGCTTATCCACGCCCACTCCGTGTAATAGACGTTTTAGCTGGTCTCTTACACGGACTTTGGGCTGTTCCTGGATCGCAAAGGCTGCATGGAGTCTTACACTACTCTTAGACTCCGTGCAAGCCTTCGTGAATCCTGCCCATAGTCTTTTATATTTAATATGTTATTTTACAATAGTTTGCTGACACTGTATAATTTCTCTTGACTAAAGTATACATTTTATGGACTGTTTCAATTTAGGTGTCTCTGGAATGCAGACCAGTAGTGACCACTTAATCAGAAAGCTTGTGTGTGTGTGTGTGTGTGTGTGTGTGTGTGTGTGTGTGTGTGTGTGTGTGTGTGTGTGTGTGTGTGTATGCGCATGTGCTTTTACTCAAGTTCTAAGGTGACAACTATATTATTCAGATATGTCGGTTTAGAATATCAATGCTATTAAAGACAACAGTTTTATTCTCGTGTCCCAGAGGACAGTGAGCATGCAGTCACTTGCATGTATTGTAGGAAATGTGCTTGTTAACCTATTATTGTTGAAGCTGATAGTCAGCCTTTGCATTCAGTGTTCATATCCTGAACCATTTCAAAATGTTAATAGTTTTCATCTCAGTCTTCATGCAAACTTTGTAATACTTGTAATTACTGTATGCCATTAGCGACATTTTAAGTAACAATTTACTGTATAATTACGTTCAGACTAATTAAAGTATTGGCATTCTAAAAAAATGTTAGACTATTTGATGAGAAAAAAGCCATGGTGTGCATTTTTTTTATTTCAGTGATTTACTATAATCTTGATTTCATCAGTCTTGGCTGTGTGTTAGAATTCATTAATCACATGAATATTCACATAAATCAGTTTTTTAAGTGGCACAGAGAATTCCTTCAGAATTGAGGTGAAAATATCTCCATTTAACTTGATGAGGCAGTAAATAAAGGAAAAAATGTCCTTGTTCATCTTAATGGGCCAGTGGAGACAGAGGTTCATTCTACATATGAGAGATGCCTACACAATTAATAATGCTTCTCACTAAAGGGACTGTCATTTCAATGTATCAGAACTGTTGTGGAAGCCATCACTGGTAGGGTACAGTTTGCATGAGATGAGGTATAGTTTCAATGTCCTACAGGATTTTTTGCCTTAACTGAGAACCCTAAGTAACAGTGAGAATTAAAAAAAAAAATAGTGCATTTTTTCCATATTACATCTCATTTTTTCAAGACAGGGCTGGGTGAATTTTGTGAAAAGCCTCATGGTTCTTTTGAGCCATATGCTAGGGATAACAGCCATGCTTTGTTACATGGGTACTGGCTGAGTTTTCAGGGGATTATTCCAAAGGCGATCTTTACTGTACAATTAGTACCAAGTAGTACCAAGCTAGTCCTTTTCAAGGCAACTGACAGGAATGTGAGTGTTTAGCAATATCTTTCAAGGGAGATTATTATCATTTATACTCTGCAGTTGACTAATTTGAAATTGCAACTTTGTATCAGGCCCCATTGCCTTAGTTATTTAAAAGTGTCACAATGGAACATGTAGGGTCTCAAGGTTTCTCACATTTCTTCTTTGCATGATACAGAGTAACAAGAAGTCAGAGACAATCAGATTAAGCAGTGGAAGACTGAGATGTATGCTGTTTTCATTGCATGCAGACATTCTCATGTGAGCTATTATTCATTCAGTACTGTTAATATAACCATATTCTGAATATGTCTGCTCATAATGTAAGGCATTATAATTTTGTTATCTTTTTCTTTATTGTCTCGCATCCATTCCCGTATGCTCTTGGCTACTTTTTTTATTGGGGAAGAGCACACCTGGCTAATGACAGCTACTCTGGGGAAAGAAAGGAACATTTTTTTTTGCTCTTCAACATGGATTGGAGGAGAACAGGTTGATTTGTTTTTTTGTTCCTTCCCTGAGTTTATGTATAATTCTGTTATAGAGTCTAATAGCAGATGCTTTAACCAACTGAGGTAAGCTGCATAAGGTCTCATCCTTTAACAAGGTTGGTGATAATTTTAAGGTTAAGCATATTAGATCTGTAAAACTATACTGGCTTATGTCATGGAGGGGGTTTCTTGACTAAGTTCCATGATGAGTCTCTCTATCAACCTGCACAGTATGTTTGTGAAACTAATCAATCAATAATTACTAGGGTACACGGACATTCCTCCCTTGTGGACTGGGATCAAAATAACCTGACTTCAGATAGATTCCCTATATCATGGACATAGCCAGTTGTTAATGACGTATTAAAAATGTATGCAAGAAGGTATATCAAGCTGTGTTTTGGTTGTATGCATTAGACTTGCTGGTATTTCTTCTGATTGCATGAAAGTGATATTTATGACCATACCGGGGGTAGAAACAATCATTTTGGATTGTAATTTCAGGTGGGATTACGTTACAGGGAGGAAAGAATAGGAGATATTCCCATGTATAGGCTGACATTTGCTCCAGTTGTGTATGTTACTGGATAAGCTATATCTGCTGGCCTTGCTGAGGTGATTTTGGCAAAGAAATTACACTCATTCCTGATATCCAAGCTGAGCAACTGTGTTATACACGAACATAAAAAAAACTACTTCTGTGAAAGTAATATTTTACTAGCATGTCATTATCAGTAAGTGATTTTGTTCCTAATCTTATACTGCAACCAAATTCTGGTATAAGGTAAGGTGTAAAAATATTTTCTGACATTTTATTAAAACAATTAAAACAACTTAACATGGAAGCAGCCAGTGCTGTTTTTTTTAACTATTTTGTGTTATGGTGATCCCATTTTGGTCGAGTACATTACATTCTAGTTCTGTCCCTTCATTTTGTGATGATAGAACGGCTTTATTTTTGTTACCTACCTTGATGGAAAGTTTAAGCTTGTGTGGAACTTTGTCACTTTTCATTGTCTTAGTGTGCTTTTTTCTTGGGGGAGGGGAGTGACCTTAACCTTGTTGCATTTGGTGGAGTAAAGTTCGAACACTTTGTATGTTTTTTCTTGTTAATTTTGTATCTCCAGCACTAATACTTATGGCAGAAATCTCTTACTGCATTTAGGCTGCACAGAGATGAGTTTATCAATGCAGTTATTTAAAATGCTGTAGATGGCCATGAACAATTTACCATTAGGTTGTGAGGGTTGCCTAATATGCAGCCCCAGCTGATTGATGCAAGCTGATCATTCAGGGACTCGTACTTGCCATGTAAAGAAATCCCTAGAGATGGTATCTTTTTTATTAGATTAGGTTAGTTGTACATCAGGAAAGCTAGGGCATTGTGGTCAGAGTAATAAGGGTTGGGGTAAGGATGGGGCACAACTTACAGGGATATTTGTCAGGACAATATTTAACATGTTTTCCCCTTGGACATTTTACAATTTGTTCGTCAGTGTTAAAGTTTATGAAGTCTAGTAGTTTTTACATGCTATTACTGGTTAAACATACCTCTCCCAATCAATGGATAATTAAGATCAGTAAGCAGTAAAATATTTTCCATTATGGGGAGGGGGGCATGTTTATCAAGGAAGTAGAAATTATTGCAATTTGATGTGATTATTGTTTTGTGAGTGTCTAGTACTTCATGTCCACAATTTGTTTCTATAATCCTAAATCAAATTTACATAAGGTACAAGCAATCCAAGAGCCACTGGAGTTAAAGACACAACAGGTGCAGAATGGGTCAAGTGGGAAAAGCAAAAATGGTCACAGAGATGCCTTACCTGGCAGCTTTCAGAATTAAACCTTGTACTTGTCTTTTTTTCTTAGCAACTGCGGTGGTGGTGCTGCGGTAGCGTTATCGCCTCACAGTAAGACGTCCCATTCGATTCTCAGCTAGAGTGTCTTCTGTGTAGAGACATGCATGAATGGGTGTACCTTCGTTGAAGGTTGTGCATCAGAGCTGGTAACTCGGCAAGTGAAAATCTACTGCCAATCATTAGCAGACCAGAGTTCCGCTGTGGCGACCCCTAACCGGGAAAAGCCGAAAGACGCAACAACTTGTCTTTTTTTCTTAAATAAAATAGTATTTCCTGCCTTTTCCTATAATTCGGATATAGTAAAAAAATGCACCACAGGTGCTTGCTCCTGTGCCCTAACATAGAATTTTGAAGTCACCTCATTAACCCCCTTACTGAGGTATCTGCCAACTCTGAGACTCATAGCTACATGCATTGACACAGTTTTTCCTAATCTACCCAATGAAAAGTTGTACTCTAACATGCTTTATATAGAGTAGCAATACACACTCCCAAAAACACAGGAGCTAAACAGTAACTGTGTAAAAAGACAGCTGATTAAAAGTATGAGAATACTTTAATTCAGGCAGAGAGTGTGATCCTCTAACACTCCACACTCTTGGAAAAGAAAATCCCTACTTCATTTGTCATGTACCTAACCTTTCTGCTGAAGGTCTACCTGTCTTATCTGTCTTCACTACTCTGACCTCTGTGGAATCATTTAACCTCCCCCTTTCATCATCTTTATCTCTTTCTCTTACTTCTGTTGTTATTCCTGTTATTTAGTTAGGGATTTGTTTGTATAACCTCAGTGCTAGAGTTGGCAGTCTGGGACCACCTCAATTTTTTTCTTCTCTCTCCACTTCAATTATAGGCCATGCTCATTATCTACTTTAAAACAATTTTGTTGACTAAAAAATCCACTGTTTTGATTTAGTCAGTATTTCTGTCGCAAACACTTGATGTTTTAGTGAAGGTAGGTTAGGCCCTAATTTCATACCAAGGTTTAACTGTTTTCTTTCAGGTACTGTTTGTAGCTATGTGTTTTAGTTTGTACCATAGTTTTCTTAACTAAAATTTTTATTTTATACATTGTTTTAGTTTATTTTCTGTCTATATCAGCATGCTCTGCTGCTTATCCTTTCCAAAGTTGCATTGTGGTAATGTCGTTATTTAATGAACTTCATTAAATTTTACTTAGTTTAACAAGGAAATGGCTGAAAGCAGTGGTCAAATCCATTTGCAAGAAATAAAGAGAAAAAAGAAAGAAAGAAAGAACATCCGTGGAAGACATTCTATCAGTCAGATAACTGACATAAAGTCCACATCCTTGACTACTAGTGCAAATTATCTAATTTAATTCTGCACAGAGGAACTCACATTTCCTCCAAGCTGCAGGAGTGTCACAGTTTCATTAAGTTTCATAAGATAATTTATGTAAATGTTGTTTCTTCTATTTTGCTCAAAACAAATTCACCCTTGAATACCTCACAGTACATTCAAAAACCCAGAAATAAGAGCCCATCAGTCATTTAACTTCTGTATCAGATAGCTGTACCTCCAAGCAAGCAGGTACTTTTTTAGAAAATAAAAAAAATTCTGATTGTGAGCCTAAATGTGGTGTCACCTCTTGTAAGGAAGAACAAAGAATTGTCAAAAAAAGGAAGTCCTTCACTCAAGACAGTCTTACTGTCTTCTCTTAGATGCTCTTCTTTCATCTCCATCTCTGTGATAAAAGTCATCTATATATCCTAAGCATCTATGTAACCTTATTTATTTGATTATTTATTTATTTACATTTTGTTGACCAGATTAGTTCTTTTCAGGGGAGACCCGAGATGGTATGTATACTGACTAGGCTAAATTTGGCATGGGTGCTAGGAAACTGTCCCTATTTGTCATGGAGTGATTGCTCTATTCCTAGTACAGTGGACACTGGGAGAATGCTGCTCAATGCAAGCAAACATTGGGGAAAGTATAAAGGCGAACACCTGTGCTGTGGTAAAGTTGTTACAGGACTCAGTGGAGCTATTTCACAGAATTTGTTTGCTTCATCATAAGCAAATGATTTACAAAATGAAGGCTGTATTATTACAGCCCTCCAGTTGGGAGGGTTGTGGGATGATATTTTGGGTGAAATGTTGTTACAGAGTGAGATGGATTATGAAAAGGATGTTTTATGGGGGAATATCATGAATAAAATTCAGTCAGAAAAATACAAAGATATTTTCAAGAAAGAATGTCTAAAAAAGCAAATGTATACTGAGATTGTTAATGAAAGTGCAGGAAAAGTAGTGCAAGAGGAACAGAAGAAAGATAATATCAACAATCCAAGAAAATGTGTAGTAAGAATTCAGAATCAAGAAGAGAAAAAAAAGGACAGTATGGGATAATTTGATGGTGCCATTGGGTGTAAAGGCTCACATAAGAGCTTTTATTCAGAAGGAGACATTTTATCAGATTATATTTGAGCCTGGTTCTTTTATAGAAAGTTTTTTTGTGAGAGTATGAAAAGGAAAAGAACCGTAATCCACAGAACTCTTATGTTAGTCAAAGCATTTTACAGGGAAACGAAAAATGAAAATATATGTTAAATTTTGAACTGAAGTTGAAAAAGGATTTTGAAGAGACGTTAAAGTTAAGTATGTAAAGAAGTTATGGACATTACTAAAGTTTATGATAATAGAGGATTATGGACTGGTGGATGGAAATGTCATATTATATTGAAAATGGAAAAAGACATGCTAATTCCTAGTGTGATAAATGTAAAAGGCAGCAATGGTGTTGTAAATATTGGGGAAAACCGAAAACATGTTTTCTTTCTCCTGTGGAAAGGATGTTCACTTGATGAGTAATTGTGATAAAAGGAAATGTTAAATTTGTGAGGGAAGCAGGTCATGATGTAGAAAATATGAAATGAGATGTTATAAATGCTACAAAAATGGGCATTTATGGATTGATTTCTGTCTTGTTTCTCAATTTTCTATAAAACTTTTTTGGGGTCATCAATAAATTGCTTATTTTGTACTTTTCCTTTACATTTATCTGCATACATTCTATGTTTTTTTGCCTGTGCATATATTTTTAGTCTATAATTTGCGATAATGCATGATAGATCCTGATCTGTTCTGATACTGTGCATTGCTTTTATCACATCTATCTTTCTGAGTAGCTGTATTGATCTGTTGCCTCTTCTGTACTCTTCTAACAGTGACACTTCTTGTCTTAACTGCTTTATAGTTTTCGCTGTTCAGTACTTCCATTATGGCATTTGATTTATTCCATTCCTTGCCCTTATTGCATTGTGTTTTTGTGGTAAGACTTTATCGGCTATTCATTTAGCTGCAAATTAATATATCCTATTTATTTCTGTTATATTACACAAATGTCTGTTGACAGATTTAAGTACTGTGTTCATTTGTTTATTCAGACTTCTAACATTTTGTGTGTTACTGACTTTATGTAATATTTTTTTCATTGATCTTAATATGTCTATCTATTTCCATTAAATAAAGCAATTGTTACCTTTGCTCTCCATTTGCTTCAGGGATTCTACAGAAAGTTCCTGAACATCTTCCTGTGACATATTCTCTTCAGTTACATCCTGCATCATCTGTTGCTCTTTTGTAATAGGGATTCACTTGTTTATCTCTACACAACATTGTGTCAGAGTTGCCAATGTTTCTTGCTCCTTCCCTTGGTGTATAACTCCATCTGTACTTTTGTACTCATTTCATACTGAAGACTGTAGAGAATGTTCATGTGGCAAGTGTTGACCTGTTTCTCCTTAATTTGTTCAACTCATTGTTCTATCATGTTGTGCCATTACCACTGTAGGATTTTCTACACTAAATCCTTCACTTCTTAAGTAATTTAAGTAATCCATGGCTTCAGTTTCTATTTCTTTATCTTCCCCTTTACTAGTCATCTTTTCTACTTTCACCTTTTGTTGTCTTATTTTTTTGTATTGTGAAATTTTGCATATCCAGATGCCTTTGCCTGTATTTCTCTGCAACTATCTTTGGTGCTGTTTTTGGTACTGATTTGTTTAGCATTCTCCAGTTAGCAAATATTGAACCATATTAAAGTTATTATACTTTCCCATGAACATATTTCTTCCCTTCTGTTTTCCTTACTTTGGGGAATAATTGTTCCATCATGCTATGACATAAATTATGTTAGACTGTCCACACTAAATCCTTTACTTTGGAAGTATTGCATAACTTCAGCTTTTATTTGTTTTACTTCTACTTTACTAATCTTCTGTTTTACATTGCCCCTTTGTGATCTTATTTTTTGGGTTGTGAAAGTTTCCATACCTGGGTACTTTGCCTGTATTTCTCTTCAAATATCTTTAGAAATGCTTTCTGGTATTGATTACTTTGACTTTCTCCTTTGCATAAATATTGCAACAATTCAGATCTCTCTTTCTTTCCCATGTTCATGTATATTTGGCATGCCTTTCAAAAATCTCTAGGTTTTCCTGTTTACATTTTTTGTGCTTCCTCGGTTGCTTCTTTTTCCAAACAGCCCCAAATTTTTGTCTATATAATTGTGTTCATGGATCTGTTGTATTACTTAACAGAAACAGTGCATGTGAAGGTTTTTACAGGTTTTCTTGTGCAAGTATTTTTCTTTTCTTCAATTTCTCTCTTAATTGTTTTAAATATCTTTGATATGGAAATTCTGGGCTTCTTGCATAATAGTTGTTGTGTCTTTCGGCTTTTCCCGGTTAGGGGTCGCCACAGCGGAACTCCCGACCGCTAATGATTGGCAGTATATTTTTACATGCTGAGTTGCCAGCCCTGATGCACAACCTTCAACGAAGGTGCGCCCATTCACGCATGTCTCCACACAAAAGACGCTCTAGCTGAGAATCGAACAGGACAACAACGTACTGTGAGGTGACAATGCTACCACAGCACCACCACAATTTCTTTCTTGTCCTCAGTAGTCCACTCTGTCATCTTTATGGCTCTTTTATGGCCTGTCAGTGTTTGTGGACTACTACTTCCTTCTACAATGGGGTAGGTGTATCTTCCCCCTGAACCTGGCCTAACCTCATTGATGGAATGTTTCTGTGTCTTGAAGATTCTACACTGCCAGTATTTTACTGTGTGCATATGAGGATCAGGCACTTCTTTACCCTGACTTGTGTACCCAGTTGTCTTTTTTTATTTTTAACCTACTTCTGTCCATGATATATGACATATAATATACATTGTATACAGCAGTGTCATACCCAGTAAAGTATAGTTTATTTAAAGAAAAGCTCATTGCTAACCAGTATCCTACCTTTTGCTACATTCCACTATAGCAGATTTTGGTTATTATATGTATTTCTGGATTCCAACTTATTCTTGTTACACAAATGAGTAAGGAAAGCAATTTCATGCATTTGCAACTCACTAGAAGACATCCTCATTGGAGGTTACCAGTCTAATGGCCCTAGAGCCTTTTTAAGCCTAGCTATTCATGCCCCAGTTTTCGTAATTGTCAGTGCCCAAGGACTAGACAGACTTTGGTGTATGCCTGTACATTTAGAGTATCTACAAGCTGCTGGTGTCCATAAAGGCCACAAGTGACAAGTAGGGGCAAATTTATGATTTCCCATCCATTAGTCTAAATGTCATTTGAATAGGCTTAAAGAAGAGCTCTGTTTCACATAAATGGGGTGTCTTTTCCAGCAAAAGGGTAGTCTCTCAAACACACACCTGTTCCTCCAAAATGTTTTGCTTATGTCACAGACGAGGCTTAGCTCCTTAGATTGGGTAATTGCTGTGCTGTTTCTTTTGTGAATGTGTAGCATATTCATTAAGGCTGGATCTGAAAAGGCTTTTTAGGCTAGGTATAGATTGCCCCTCAGTAGTCTGTAGGAGACTGAGTACAGGGACAAGGGTTTGGTGTTTTCACATAAGACATGTTATTTACACCCTGTATTCTTTTTATGAGGATTTTGTGTGTCCACTATAGTTGTTGCAAATGCCTAGTCAGGTACATGCTGAAGAGTGCAGTGTACTCAATTATTGGTCTAATAAGGGCTAAGTATAGTAGGATTATGATTTCCTTAGATCTAGATGCCATGCCATAATTTATAACTTGCCACAAATAAAAGGACTTTCTCAACACCATGGACACATGATGATCAAAATTCAGGTTACTGTCAACTTGAGTTCTCAAGTCCCTTACCACTGGGTCTATTGTTAGGAGAGTGTTATCAATGTTGTAATTTGCAGGGGTGGTCAACTTCCCAAAAGGTATAAATATGCATTTTTTGGCATTGAGTATTAGGCTATGTTTCTGACACCAGTTACTTGGCTGTCAGACCCTCCACAAGGATATTTACATCTTTGGATGAATCAGTCATTGTACTTGACTTGCAGTCATCTGCAGATTTGGTCACCCAAAGACCCTCTATATTTGTGATGACTTCAGAGAAGTGTATTCCAAATAGGAGAGGACTAAGTGCTGAGTACTGTGGAGTACTACTAGTAATAGGCCTAGCTGTGGTTGTGGATTCCCCCACCCTAACTTCATGTGTCCTATCCATGAGCCATTTGACTATCCATTGGGTTACATAAGGATTTATGTCTACAGTTTTGAGTTTGTCTATAATACTGAAGTGAGGTAGTGTGTTGAATGCCTTTACCAGGTTGAGATAGGCAGTAGGCACTTATTTTCCTATCATATATAGCTCAAGTGGCCTGTCAAAGTAGTCCACTGGGTTTAGTAGGTGTGACCTACCCTTGACAAAACCAAACTGGAATGGGTCCAGTGTTTGTAGATTTCCTATGTATTTATTAGATCCATTATAACTTTTTCCATGGCCTTGAATATAAGACTAGTCCAACATATGGGTCTGTATTTCCTTGGGTCTGTTGATGGTTCATCTTTATGTGGAAGGATGGATGTTTCAGTCCTGCATTCTCTAGTGATGAAGCCTGTCTGAAGGCTGTGGCTGAACAGACATTCTAGTGGGCCTGAGGTGTCATTTTTCAAACTATATAGGAGGCATCACTGGATGTTATCAGTGCTCATTGCTGTAGTGTGTTTATCTCTGGAGAGCACAGTGAAGACCCATGTTTTAGTAACAGTTGGGGGATAAGTAGTAGAGGGAATTTCCTGGGGAGTAACTATTCATGCCCTAGTCGACTCTGTCTTCTACTTGTACCTTATTGCTGTTGTGTAACAGTTTTGAGTAAAGTTACTATTGTCTACTCTTTTATCTTAGACTTTGGTAACTACTTTAACCATTTCAATGTTTCTGTCAAGGCTTTTCTCTCTGCACTACAAGGTTGAGAGGTATGCCTTCAATTATAACTGAAATGTCATGAAATTACAAGAAATGAATGTCTTTTATTGCATGTATATTCCTATACACTAGACAGACTTTTTTGTGTCTAATTAGAACTAGCCAGTACAACTTTATACTTACAAAAATAAGGAAACAGACACACATACTCCATGTGAAATTTTAGTTTCATTTATTTTACAAAATAACTTAAACAACCAAGCAGACACACAGGTTCCATTTGAAGTCATAGTTTTATTTATTTGACTGCTTCTGTCAAAGGAAAAACAACTTCAGAAAGATCAACACATGGCAGGTTCAGGTTAAGGCACTTTAATCTTGCAGCAAGGAGACAAAAAAGTGCTAATACAGAGTTTGTCTAACTAGAATCAGGAAGTGAAGCCATTCTTATACATTTCTTACAAGACATTGCTTACTAAGCTGATGTAATAAATCACAAGTTCTTACAATATTATTTCATAGCAGCTGTTTGTCCATGATTTTCTGCTGGCACTATCAAGTTTATAAAAAAACTTCCTAAGAAAAACAATGTGGCCTTGGAGACCACCGGTTAGATACAACTTCTCACTATATGATGTTACCATTCAAGGTACTATGGCTAATTCGAGCACAAAGCAAGCACAGATTATAGTTCATTTCTTCAAGCAGTCTTTGTTCAACTGTATCTACCTTTTCTGCAGCTGTGCATGTTCTCATAACATGAACAGAGCTGATTGTTCAAGTTCAATAACATTATAGAAAACAGTATTGTTCTATTCATTATTTTCCTGACCTAGCAGATAATCACCTGCTTCTCAGTAAATTTCCAAAAGGCATAAACATGAATTTTGCTGTGCTAGCAAATACTAGGTCAGAGAGCATCTTGCAGTTTCAGAAAGCATCTTGTAGTTTCATACAAAACTAAGCTGTACATAAAATAGAATGAAATGTGTTAATCCTTTTAGCTTCTAATAAGCACTAAACATATACATTAATACATATTTTTCTGACATTTCCCCCATTAATACTTTTTATTCTGTTTTCAAAAGCATAAACAGTTTGCTTCTTCTCCTAACCTCTTCCATTCAGAATTTGCAGTTAAGCGAGTCATTCAGTTTAAACTTATGAAAGTGTTTCATTTTTCAACAGTTCTTCAAATTCAGTATTTTGATACAAAGTCTCAGAAACTGACATGTCTATAAAATCTCTAATTAATTTTTTCATGCAGGGAATACCACAACAAACGCACACTCCTAATAGGAGTAATCCCAGACAAATGGCAATCAGGATGTTCATTAGGATGGTACCCCACCCCCCCAAACAAATTCTGGAAAAAATCCATCAGTGGGTTTGGGCCTGGTTTGATCATGGCCGACACTTGCTGAATTACCTCGAGGTGGTCGTTTATCTCATGCTGGTTCTCAGGAATATATGAACAGCACTCCTCTTTTATTAAAGCGCAAGTACCACCTTTCGCTGCTAGGGTGAAGTCGAGAGCCATGCGGTTTTGAAGCACCACAGTTCTCATAGCGTTCAGTTCATCAGTTACTAATTTGAGAGCAGAAAAAGTTGCATTGCTCATTACTTCGAGAAGTTTGGGCAGTTTTCTCAGCTCCCAAATTGATTTTACTGTGTCATATGCAGGGGCTATACCTGCCCCTGATATGATAGTATCACTCAAGTCCATGTGTGTCAGTTTATCTTTGTTTTTCATGGAGTTATGGTTTCTCCAGCCTGCTTCGATTCGTCCCACTGGATTCTCAGGTTTCTTGATTGGATTTCCAGACTTCTAGGTGACCTCTCTGACATTTCAAATTCTTCCCTGAGGCAAAACTGCAGTGCGTCGTATGGCTGGAACCAGGTAACCCAAAAAACAACTGCCAGACCAATTCTCAGGTAACCATTTGTATGCCTTTTTCCCACACACAAAATAACAATCCTCTACTTTAGTATTAATATATACTTGCCCTGCATGAAACATTTTTCTATCAATGATAGATAGCTGTTTAAAAAGAACAGGATTATGTTGTACTTCACTAACTGTTTTGTGCATTGATTTAAGAAATGAGAAATGAGTCATAGTTTGTATCACAAATGGAACCTGTATTATTAGCTTTGGTATAACATTTGTAAGGAACAGTCACATTACAATTGCTCCAACCCACCTGAACAGTATCATTTTTGTAAAAACATACAATTCCCTTTTGTGTAACAGGCAGGTACAATGCTATTTTGTCTTGTGATTTCACAGTTGTAGTATCAAAAATCAAATTTTCCCAGGTCTCATTGGACCCTAGGGGACAGCAGTCATTAATAATCCCTAGTGCTGTTGGTATAGCTGTACAAACCACAACAATTTGAAACATGAGGTCTGTCTCAAAGTCTCATGTTGTAATTTGCCCAAAAAACTCATGAATCTTTCATGATGTGTGGGATATTTCCATAAATGTGTTTTAGTTGATGATCAATCCATTTCCCTATGTTATAAGTCTTGGAATGGGAGGGAGCCGGAACTGAGGGGGCTGAAGGGGGGTTGCTCCAAGGCTTTATGTGGTTTGGGTATGCCAACAATGGTTGCCAAATTCGAGTGGTCATTCTTCAAAACATGTAAGTGTCATTGGTAATCCTGTTGTCTATTAAATATTCCTCTATAGCCAGATCAATACGATGGTGTCCGATGTTAATCTGATTTAAGGAGACATTTTCGTAAGTGTCTGCCTGATTCAAGATGTCATAGATGCAAGACTTGTATGCTTCAACATAAAATAGTACTAACCCACCACCCTTGTCGGGTTTCATGATGCGTACCTCTTTATTCTGCATCACTTGGTTAAGACATTCCTTTTCTGATTGAGTGAGATTTTGTGGTGGACCGTTATACAACAAATTCCTATGTCTAATGTCCCTGTGTAGTCTATAAATATCTTGACTGACCAATTTCTCAAAATTTGATATACTGGGATGAGATACAGGAACATAGGAACTCTTTTTGCGCAACTGCATGTTTTCCGTACCAACTACCTGGTCCGTTGAGCCATCATAAATCACAGCCAAATTGAGTTTGCGACAAAAAAGTTTCACCTGCTTAATATTATCAACTAAATTGTTGCTAACAGTAGGAATAAACTTCATTCCTTTGTGCATAACCCGAATGAAGTCGTCATTTACCTCCACATCTGTGTAGTTATAGACTTTGAAACCTTCAAAACATGTGACCATAGGATAATTCAAAGATGACTTCTTATGATAATGCCACAAAGGATATGTACAAAGGTACAACAAAATGCGGCAGATGTAAACAGTGTAAGTTTATTAATGAATCCAGATACATTAGACTTAAAAACTTCAACTCTACATGTATTAGAACTAGAACTGGAAATTGCAATACAAGTAGGGTGATATATATTGCTACATGTTGTACTTGTCCTATGTATTACATAGGCAAGACTGAAAGAGTTTTCAAAAAGCGTATATATGAACCTTTACCGTATTTCAGAGGAAGGACATGAAGAATGCATTGTCTAAACATATCCATGAATATGGTAAAGAGCACACTTTCCAGTTTGCTATTATAGACCATTAGCTATTCAATATTTGGGGAAACTGGAAGATGAAACTAGCTGCCTTGGAAAGCAGATGGCAGATTTTATTAGGCATACTACTAGACCCCCAGGACTAAGCGAGTCCATCAGTATTAAACCTTTCTTGGTCCTCTCTTAGTATAAGTCATTGAGTTATTATAGTATTGGTAATATACTTATTGATTTATTATAAAGTCTCAAGTCTTCCAATATTGATAGTAGTATGAATATGAAATAGAGTTTTTTAATATACTATATATAGTTTACATACATGTTTAAAAATATTTTAAATATACAAATGTTTTACAAATATTTTATATAGTTTAATAGTTTGATAGTATAATTATTGTATATACTAGATATGGGTTTATTCAAATATCTAGGAAGATTATAAATATTGATTTTTATGGTCATTGCTGCTGAATGTGCACTATACCTTTAAGTGTTTTGGCTAATTTTAAAATGATTGTATTGGTTTATGTATAAAAAGGAAGTTATGGTGCTTGTTGACTGTTCTGAAGAAGACTGGGTTCCAGTTGAAAGCGCTTAACTGCTATAGGATTGTGGAATAAAAGAAAAGAATTTACATCCTTTCATGCACGAGTTTCTTTGGGAAGTTCCTGTTCTTTTCAGTATTGGAGTTGTTGAACTTTCTTTTTGTTTATTGGATGAAATTACAAGAAATTAATGTCTTTTATTGCATGTATATTCCTATACACTAGACAGACTTTTTTGTGTCTAATTAGAACTAGCCAGTACAACTTTATACTTACAAAAATAAGGAAACAGACACACATACTCCATGTGAAATTTTAGTTTCATTTATTTTACAAAATAACTTAAACAACCAAGCAGACACACAGGTTCCATTTGAAGTCATAGTTTTATTTATTTGACTGCTTCTGTCAAAGGAAAAACAACTTCAAAAAGATCAATACACGGTAGGTTCAGGTTAAGGCACTTTAATCTTGCAGCAAGGAGACAAAAAAAGTGCTAATACAGAGTTTGTCTAACTAGAATCAGGAAGTGAAGCCATTCTTATACATTTCTTACAAGACATTGCCTACTAAGCTGATGTAATAAATCACAAGTTCTTACAATATTATTTCATAGCAGCTGTTTGTCCATGATTTTCTGCTGGCACTATCAAGTTTATAAAAAAACTTCCTAAGAAAAACAATGTGGCCTTGGAGACCACCGGTTAGATACAACTTCTCACTATATGATGTTACCATTCAAGGTACTATGGCTAATTCGAGCACAAAGCAAGCACATATTATAGTTCATTTCTTCAAGCAGTCTTTGTTCAACTGTATCTACCTTTTCTGCAGCTGTGCATGTTCTCATAACATGAACAGAGCTGATTGTTCAAGTTCAATAACATTATAGAAAACAGTATTGTTCTATTCATTATTTTCCTGACCTAGCAGATAATCACCTGCTTCTCAGTAAATTTCCAAAAGGCATAAACATGAATTTTGCTGTGCTAGCAAATACTAGGTCAGAGAGCATCTTGCAGTTTCAGAAAGCATCTTGTAGTTTCATACAAAACTAAGCTGTACATAAAATAGAATGAAATGTGTTAATCCTTTTAGCTTCTAATAAGCACTAAACATATACATTAATACATATTTTCTGACATTTCCCCATTAATACTTTTATTCTGTTTTCAAAAGCATAAACAGTTTGCTTCTTCTCCTAACCTCTTCCATTCAGAATTTGCAGTTAAGCGAGTCATTCAGTTTAAACTTATGAAAGTGTTTCATTTTTCAACAGTTCTTCAAATTCAGTATTTTGATACAAAGTCTCAGAAACTGACATGTCTATAAAATCTCTAATTAATTTTTTCATGCAGGGAATACCACAACAAACGCACACTCCTAATAGGAGTAATCCCAGACAAATGGCAATCAGGATGTTCATTAGGATGGTACCCCACCCCCCCAAACAAATTCTGGAAAAAAATCCATCAGTGGGTTTGGGCCTGGTTTGATCATGGCCGACACTTGCTGAATTACCTCGAGGTGGTCGTTTATCTCATGCTGGTTGTCAGGAATATATGAACAGCACTCCTCTTTTATTAAAGCGCAAGTACCACCTTTCGCTGCTAGGGTGAAGTTGAGAGCCATGCGGTTTTGAAGCACCACAGTTCTCATAGCGTTCAGTTCATCAGTTACTAATTTGAGAGCAGAAAAAGTTGCATTGCTCATTACTTCGAGAAGTTTGGGCAGTTTTCTCAGCTCCCAAATTGATTTTACTGTGTCATATGCAGGGGCTATACCTGCCCCTGATATGATAGTATCACTCAAGTCCATGTGTGTCAGTTTATCTTTGTTTTTCATGGAGTTATGGTTTCTCCAGCCTGCTTCGATTCGTCCCACTGGATTCTCAGGTTTCTTGATTGGATTTCCAGGCTTCTAGGTGACCTCTCTGACATTTCAAATTCTTCCCTGAGGCAAAACTGCAGTGTGTCGTATGGCTGGAACCAGGTAACCCAAAAAACAACTGCCGGACCAATTCTCAGGTAACCATTTGTATGCCTTTTTTCCACACACAAAATAACAATCCTCTACTTTAGTATTAATATATACTTGCCCTGCATGAAACATTTTTCTATCAATGATAGATAGCTGTTTAAAAAGAACAGGATTATGTTGTACTTCACTAACTGTTTTGTGCATTGATTTAAGAAATGAGAAATGAGTCATAGTTTGTATCACAAATGGAACCTGTATTATTAGCTTTGGTATAACATTTGTAAGGAACAGTCACATTACAATTGCTCCAACCCACCTGAACAGTATCATTTTTGTAAAAACATACAATTCCCTTTTGTGTAACAGGCAGGTACAATGCTATTTTGTCTTGTGATTTCACAGTTGTAGTATCAAAAATCAAATTTTCCCAGGTCTCATTGACCCCTAGGGGGACAGCAGTCATTAATAATCCCCCGTATGCTGTTGGTATAGCTGTACAAACCCAACAATTTGAAACATTCAAAGTCTCAGCATACACATGTTTGATCACTTGGTAAGTGTTAAAGTTTGGATGCCAGTCTATGAGTAAAGTTTATTCAGTTCAGCTCGTGTGGCTGGAAAAAGGAAAGGCCACAGCAAAAAGATTATTGTTATCAGTATAGTTAACAAAACGATCATGCAATACTTCTGAGGTTGTTCTCTATTCCTATTTGCTCCATATCTGGTCATTTTGTTCCTGTGTAACAGTAACAAGTTTTTTGTCCAGTTCAAAGTTTTTGACCAGTTTACAATGTGTCAGATGAATCCAGGATGCTCGCTCTGCGATCTTGACTGCAGTGGGTGTTGACAGTAGCACTTGGTATGGCCCTTCCCACTTCGGTGACATTCAGTTCTTCTTTTTGATGACTTTCACCCAGACCCACGTTCCTGGGACTACTATTGCTTCTGATGGTCTGGTTTGTTTTTTATCTGAAACAGAATTTAACTGCAAAAGTTGTTTATTACTTAGTAATCGTCTCATATATTTTGCGAGTGAACTGTCGGCCTCCTGGTCTGCAGGCATAAGAGGTTTCCACTGAGGTATATAGTATGCCCTCCCAAATAATTTTTCAAAAGGAGTTAACCCCTTTGCGTTTGGAACAGTTCTCATGCTCAACAGTGCAAGAGGCAGGCAGTACACCCAATTCTTTTGTGTCTCACTAATTAACCTCCTAAGTTTACTTTTCAAAACCCCATTATGCCTCTCTACTAGTCCTGCGGATTGCAGATGAAATGCACAATGGTTCTTCAAGGAAATTACAAAATATCGGCTCAACTGTTGTATAGTTTGATTTTACAAAGTGTGTGCCATTGTCACTGTAGATCTTTTCTGGTATGCCAAATCTAGGAATAATTTCTCTAACAAGGACTTTTGCAACAGTAGCTGCATCTGGATTTTTGGTCGGAAAAGCTTCCACCCATTTGGAAAACATATCTATAATGACAAGACAATACTTCTTATTTTTGCACTTGTTCAGTTCTATGAAATCCATACAGATAGTATGGAACAGGTACAGTGGTGCAGGGAAACTCCCTTGCTTAGGCTTCAACACCCCTTGTGCATGATGCTTATTACAAACATAACATGCCGCACAAAAATTTTTTGTGTAGTTTATAAATCCATATGCTGTGAACACTCGATTCACTAACTGTACCATCCCCCCTGTTGAGACACGGCACTGCCCATGGCTCAACAAAGCTGCATATCTAAACAAATTAGATGGCAAAATCGGTTTTCCTTCTTTGGAGATGTACAGCCCTTTCTCAAGAATTGCTCCTCGTTTTATCCATTTCTGTTTTTCTACTTTCATAGTAAGTGTCTGCATTGTTTTCAACATTTCTAAATCTAAAATCTCAGAAGGTTGTAATTCCTCACTCAAACGAAATATTTCTGAAGCTGAAGCCTGCTTTGCAGCTGTATCAGCTCTCGCATTACCTTTTGAAATCCTATCCTGTTGCTTGGTATGAGCTACGCATTTACAAATAGCTACTTTTTGAGATAACTGAATAGATTCTAACAAATCTAAAATAAACTGTGCATGATTAATCAGTTTACCAGTAGATGTTATCATTCCTCTATTCTTCCACTGTTGCGCAAAAACATGTACAGTAGAAAAAGCGTACTGGCTGTTACTAAAAATGTTTACACATTTACCCTTTGGCAAGGTACATGCCCTTGTCAAGGCAATCAATTCTGCTGCTTGTGCAGATAAGTTGTGTGGTAAAGACTTTGCTTCTAAAATCTCAGTATCAGAAACTACTGCATACCCCACTAGGTTCTGTCCTGTAGGACCACTTCTGCATGAGCCGTCCACGTAATATGTCACCTCAGCATCATCCAAGGGAACATCCATTAGATCTTTTCTAGGCAGTGTCTTTTGCTCAATCTCCTGCAGGCAGCTGTGTGGTGTGCTGTCCGCAGGGGTTGGGAGCAAGGTAGACGGATTCAAAGTTGTGCATCATTCAATTGTCATATGAGGTTGGCTCAACAATATAGTCATACAGGAAAGATGTCTAGCAGGAGAAAGATATGCTACTTTTTCTTGCAGTAAAATAATCGTGACTGCATGAGGCACTCTCAATGTGAGAGGGTGGAACAACACTACTGAGGCTGAAGCATGTACTGCCATTGCAGCTGCGACTACTGCTTGTACACAGTGGGGCAGGGATCACGCCACTGGGCCCAGCTGTGATGAATAATAAGCTATGGGGTGTTGTTTGTCCCCATGTTGTTGTGTTAACACTGATGTCATATAACCTTGTTTACAATCTACAGTTTGAAAAAAAGCGTTTATGATAGTTTGGTAATCCTAAAACTAATGAGGATGCTATCAATTGTTTTAGTTTACAGAAAGCTGATTCTGCTTCTGGTGCACATTGTAATAAATCTTATGCTGCCATAGGTTTCTTGTATATCAAGTTGGTCAGTGGAGCAGACTCCAAGGCATAGTTTGGAATCTAACTCCCAACAGAAATTAGTCGTACTCAGGAAGGACATCATTTCCTTCTTGGTAGTCGGTTTGGGTGCTTGTAAAATTGCTATCTTCCTATCTTCATCTAATGTTCTGCCTTCTTTGGATATTACATATCCCAGGTATTTAACCTGCTTTTTCCAAAGCTGCAACTTGTTTTTGTTTACTTTATGTCCTTGAGTGGCTAAAAAATGTAATAATGCTATGGTATCTTCTCTGCATTCTTGCTGGGTGGGGGCTGCCAGCAGGATGTCGTCTACATAAAGTAAAATCTGACTGCCTCTCGGTGGGCTAAATCCCACCAAGTTGCTTGCCATCTCTTTTGAGAATATTGTTGGACTTTAACTATATCCCTGTGGTAGTCACGTGTATGTATACCTTTTCCCCTGAAATGTGAATGCAAACCAATGTTGGCTGTCAGGGTGTAACGGTACCGAAAAGAACACATTGCTAATATCTACCACAGAAAAATACTTCTGTTGAGGCTTCAAATCATTTAATAGGGTGTGTGGATCTGGCACCGTAGGCGCTCTAGGTATTACTGCGTCATTTACAGCTTGTAAATCTTGGACCATACGCCATTCTACGTTTGCTTTCCTGTCAGGAAATAAGGGTGTGTTACATGGTGAATCGGGAGATTCTACCAGTACTCCTTCCTTAAGTAAAGCTGCTATTATAGGTTTGATTCCTACTTCTGCATCTTTCCTTAAGGGATACTGTCTCTTTTGTGGTCTAAATGTTGATTTTGGCGTGATAGTAACTGGTCCTGCTGTACGAATTAATCCTACATTTGATTTCCCTGTTGACCAGAGAGTTTCTGGTATGCTCCATAAGGCATTCTCTTCCTCTTCTAGTAAGCGTGCTAATCAGCTGTCCTTGCTAGACTGCAAGTGTACAGCTGGGTGTGTCTGTGTTATTCAATTTAACTTCTGCTTCTGTACTCCAAGGTTCTGACAGTTCTAACTCCGTCTGTTTTTTCCACTTTGTGACTTTTTCTGCTAGGTCTGCCCATTTCACATTCTTGTCCTTAGTCAAAGTAACATGTGGTAATCGATTAGATTTATAGAGTGAAAAGAATTCCTGGGGCAATGAACAGCTAACTACACTGTTCCCTTCTGTGTCCCAGTACAGATTACATAATACTAATCTGTTTGCATGGTTTCTAAACAGTTCTTGCTCATATTCTTTATCAGATCCTAGTGTGTTACAATAATACAGAGTACAGTGCAACAAATGCTGTTTATCAGTGTCAAGGGAGGGGGACTTACTGATGGCTACATTCATCAGCTCTTTGGTTACTGCCCCTGGACCAGTCGTGACCAAGTCCTGGCTGTACCAATAAAATGTTTCGCCCTCCGGTTGCACTACAAAAGTATCCATTTGTCGCTGTGCTTCCATACCCTGCATAGATGGAACTACTGCTATGCCAAATATCTGCATAAGATCTCTGCCCAAAAGGTTTACCAGGCATTTTGCAGAAACAACAATTTTGCTTTTCTGGGTCATCCCTGAAACAGGGTCAGTTATTTCTACGTTATGGGAGAGTGTCTCCCGATACAGTTGTCCATTAGCTGCTTTCACTAATATGTAGTCAAGTGATTCTGAATTTTCTGGTAGTTTAGAAGGATGTATCAGGGTCCGTGATGCCCCTGAGTCACACAGAAATTTGACTTCCCTCCCCTCTATCAGAAGTGTAACTTCCGGTTTTGTATCTACTAAGTAGAGCTCTAGGCTCAATAATGCTTAGTCTAAAATTTCACTTTCTTCACTATCTGCGATTTCTTGCACTTCCTCTATTTCTTCTGTCACATTCTCTACTCCCTCTATTATACTTGCATTTGTCTTTTCTTGGTTATTCCCTTCCAGTGATTTTTGACTATCATATAGTCAGTCCTCACCCTCCTTATCTGCCATGGCTACCTTCTTGTTTTGCTTGCAATCCCTTGCTAAATGTCTCTTTTTTCCGCACTTAAAACATTCACCCCTTTTCTTTCTCTCTTCAAACTCCTCTGATCACTTATCAGATTGTTTGTTTCCTTGGGCATTTTTCTTGCCCTTTTTCCCGGACTGTACTACATAAACTTCTGCTCCATCTTCTACAGAAAATACTTGGGCTTTCTTTTTCTTTTTACTATTAAAATGCCTTTTGGCATGTCTAGCATATTCAAGTAGTGACTGTAATCTACTTGTATGATGGTCTACCATGTGCTTTGTAATAAAGCTGCTTATAGGTAAAATACTGCCTTTTAAAAATGCATTCTTTAGCTGCTGCTCATACGGGGAATCATGTGTTTGGTCTTCAGGTACCTGCATTCCACAATGATTATTAAAACACTCTAATAATCTAGCATAATATCTGTCAACAGTTTCACCTTCTTGTTGGATGCATTGATTAATGCAAGTCCAGTCTGCCCTAGGCTTCCATTTCTCAGAGATTCGGTCTGTTAGACCTTTTACTCTGTTATTCAGTTTTGCGTTGCTATGTGGGAGTGGCTTGTGTTCTGCGTCACGGGGATTCCAGTTGCCACTGATCATGTGCCAATCTGGACCTACGATTTGTCTAACTACTTTTTTTACTTCTTCTCCATTTAAATGATAACTTAACCTCATGCCCTGTAAGTCTTCTAAGAATTTTCTAAAATTAACTTTTGGATGGGGAATTCCCTCTGTAGCTTTCCAGATGTCTTCCGGTGTCCACGGTCTCTGTACCAGGAGAGTTGGGTCCTGCCCTTCCTGTCCTGCCTGAGGATTTGGTACTTCTATGAGCGGACATATCTCTTCTTCACTCATAGCTCGTGAATTTTTGTTCATTTGATATAACTCAATATCCCCTCTTAAGTTACGTGTTCGAGACCTAGTCTCGACGGGATCTCTGACAAACAGTCTTGGCTTTGCGGAGACAGACTGGTATAGCGGAGGTGGACCAGCTTGTCCACTTGCTTCATATTCTGGTAAGGGAAGCGGAGAGGGTGGAAGGGCTGATGCTATTACAAAATTATTGTCCTCTTTATCTAAAAACATTGCTTTTGAATTATTACTCTTTTGTTCCCTATGGTTTGCTTCCTCAATCCACCTGTGTGTCTGAGGAATGCCTAATTGACATTGCTTTTTTACCTGACCTTTTACATCGGTTTTAAGCTGTTTGACAAGTTTATTAAGTGAGGATTTTTCTAGTTTGCCATCAAATTCATATTTATTAACCCATTTTGTATAGTACCTAACATTGTTGGCACGCTGTAATTGCATATATTTTGCATCTTCATTTAACGGCAGATCTTGGGAACTTTTTGTGCACTTATTTCCCATATTGTTCTGACTGTTAAAATGTTACGTAACCCTTCTTATTTTTACGTGGTACCACAATTTCTCTTTTTCACAGTTTATCTAGAATAACTGCCTTACCTATTCTGTTTCCCTGATCTATGACAAGACTGCAGTCTTTCTGTCCCTGACTTGTACAAGACAAATCTCTTGACAGATGATTCAAATCAAGTCCCTGATCTAAAACAGAAAAAGGTAAATCTCACCTTACCTGAGCCTCCATGATTGATCGTCTGGTTCGAGGAAAAAACGTTAACTCGTCCTCCAGTCGCAGATCAGAACAGTGGCTGGCCTCTTTTGAATGACAATTCAGTCGGAGGTCTTTTAGAGCAGAAGAACCGATGTGGTCTCTTCCCCGTATGGTTTCATGCCACCTGGCCCATCTGACCTGAGGTGAAGTGAGAGTTTCCGGTCCGAAGGACCAATCTGTCAAAGGAAAAACAACTTCAAAAAGATCAACACACTGCAGGTTTAGGTTAAGGCACTTTAATCTTGCAGCAAGGAGACAAAAACATGCTAATACAGCATTTGTCTAACTAGAATCAGGAAGTGAAGCCATTCTTATACATTTCTTACAAGGCATTGCCTACTAAGCTGACGTAATAAATCACAAGTTCTTACAATATTATTTCACAGCAGCTGTTTGTCCATGATTTTCTGCTGGCACTATCACGTTTATAAAAAAACTTCCTAAGAAAAACAACGTGGCCTTGGAGACCACCGGTTAGATACAACCTCTCACTATATGATGTTACCATTCAAGGTACTATGGCTAATTCGAGCACAAAGCAAGCACAGATTATATTCATTTCTTCAAGCAGTCTTTGTTTAACTGTATATATCTTTTCTGCAGTTGTGCATGTTCTCATAACATGAACAGAGCTGATTGTTCAAGTTCAATAACATTATAGAAAACAGTATTGTTCTATTCATTATTTTCCTGACCTAGCAGATAATCACCTGCTTCTCAGTAAATTTCCAAAAGGCATAAACATGAATTTTGCTGTGCTAGCAAATACTAGGTCAGAGAGCATCTTGCAGTTTCAGAAAGCATCTTGTAGTTTCATACAAAACTAAGCTGTACATAAAATAGAATGAAATGTGTTTATCCTTTTAGCTTCTAATAATACATTAATACATATTTTTCTGACAGCTTCATAACTATCATATCTAGGCATAAATATTTAATTATATAATGTAACAGGTTTAAAGTGAAACAATGTGAACTGCAAGTAAAATCAAGTGTGATATTTTGTTGCAAAGAGACAATGTACTGATGAATCACGACAATGAAAGACATCTATAATACACACTCACTAGTTTAAGGAACAGCATTGCACATAAAACTAACAAAACAAATAAAAATGGAGAGATCCTTCTATACTTAACATAGCCACTCTGTTAAACAGTTTATTTATATTTTTTACATTTTATATATATGTACATACATAGAAATATTTCAGGCATGAGCAATAATGCCCTTCTTGCCTGCAAAGCTGTATTTATAGGTTGACCTCATTTCCATTTCTTATATTTTTTCAACTATCACTTTGCTTGAATTGCACTTCTGCATTTTGTCCAACCGTTTGACATTCCTTCTGAAAGCAGTATAATTATTCATTCTATTTACAATTTTCTGTTTGTGTCTTGTACCATGGAGCTCAGGTTATGACTCAAAATGGTCTGTCAACCTCCCACTTACATGGTTATCAAGCTGCAATAAATAAGTACACACACAAACATCTGAGCCGAATAAAGAAATAAGGGGGAAAATTAAACAATTTCAAACAGAGATTAAGTTTAATTCATGGTACCTTGGAGAGTACAGCACATATCTATTTGTTGTTTTCATTACATACTGAAGTTAAGTAAATAATTAAATGTTTGTTTACAGCTACCTTGTTATGTGTGTATATAGTTGGTACTCTTACAGGACATAAAACACAGTAGTGGGTATTCAGAAAGGAAAAATAGCACAGTGTGTAAAGCTAAACTATGCAGTCAGTGTTGACATGCAGGGCATGTGGAATTCAGAGATATCTGTATCACAGTCATGGTCATATGAAAATTGGAGTGGTGAGTAGTATATATTAATGACCATATAATGACATTCAAATGAGATGGCTTATATAAATACATTCAGCAATAAACTGATGTTTTTGTCTGCATATATATTCTATATCCAACATGCATATTTGTAAGATACCTGGTAATTATATAGTAGTTTGATAAGTTCATAGGTATATACCAGTGATGGAGAACCTATGACACTCATGTCAAAGGTGACATACCACAACAATTTGGGTGACACAGCAGCTCTCACCAACACCTCAGTTATCAAAGAAACTGAATGAACAAAAATACAAGCAATATGTGACCCTGCCCTTATCTATTAAATCTCAGCAACAAAAAGTCATTAATTGATGTTAATCAAATCAAATGCAATGTATTCCATATTTTTTTTGGTTCAATTCAAAATTACTATTAAAAGTAGTGTATTTTTTTGGTGCACTATTTTAAGCCCAATTATCAGTGTGCATATCATTTTCTCTATTGTAAGTCACTGATTTTTCTTTTACTTTTATAATACATAGCAGCACACATGATTGCACTATTTTCTTTTTAAATAAATGAATATGTGAAAAATTGTTTCTCTTTTATTTGGGGGGGGGGGTGAGACACCAGCAGAGTCAAGATAGGTATTTTCCAAATTTTTGACACACTGAGCCCTAAAGGTTCATCATCACTGGTGTATACTGTATCTGCAGTTCAAAAGACCATTGATAAGCATAGCCAGCCAAGTCTGAGCACTGTTGAGTGAGTTAAGCTCCATGGTCAAGAAACACCATCCTATATACCCCATAGAGGATTTATGATTTCCAGGCTGTTTATTCAGAATATTACTGAATACAGCCCATGTCTAATATTGCTTGGCATGCATAGGAAGTTAATTCAAGAAGTATAGGATTCCTTGGGATAGAAATCTGTTGTGCCAGTCATGTTCCATTTCTGTGTCTACGAAAGATTACAGTCTTTGTCGAGGTGCTCATGGTGGTGTGCATGTTGCATAGCTGTAAGAGGTCAAGTAGAATGGAATGGGCCATGTACCATACTGATGGACAGCACTCTGTCTGCTGAAGAACAGCATACAGAGCAAGAAATGTACATATCAAAAATGTCATTTAAATCCATGACATAAGTATCACTATGAATAGTAGGCAACAGTAAGGATTTTGGAAGGGTATGGCCTCAGTGTAAATATCACAATTTGGGCTTTAACACAAATTTTACATGTTATACCTTTGGTACCGCAATATATCACAGGTAATTTCTGCATGTTCCAGAAGGTGATACATAAAACAGGTATTTCCATTCATATGGAAGAGCACCAGCAAGGTTCCAGGTGATAAAACTACAGAATGCTCCAGTCAACAAAAGTATTGTTGGAAGGTGCAATGTGTGTCTTTGCAAATAAGAGATAACAATGTTAAGCGTGGTAGAAGAGGTTATTTTTCAGCTATATTTCATAAGCATTGTACTTCCATCTTACTAATTTCTTGATGTTCTCTCATGCTGTCCTTGCCCACTGCACATGAGAAGCTGTCCCTGTGCTAAATGAGCATGGAATCTAACTGAGTGTGGTGTGTATATTTGTGGTCCAAGCTTCATCACTACACTGTTTTCTTCAATACAGCCCACACCTGAAGCTCATTAAGCAGGGTACCCTTTTCATGGCAAGAAAACTGCTCCTTCTTAAGTACCAATCAATGATGAAACTGTGTGAGTGGATTTCTGTGTTGGATGCATAGTCTTTGGTAATGTTGTAGCCATTGTACTACATTCCATTCTGTGGCCCCTGAGGTTGCAGGCAACCACTGGTTCTTCACTTCTTGATTAGTCATAGGTTGCTCCTATTTACCCTTAGAATATTCTTATTTTAACCAGCTAAATGCTCCACATAGGGCTGATAAACAACAGGCTATGAAAAACAATCTGTTTTATTAATGACGATATATATTTTGGAGTTTGTCCCATAAGGCTCACACTGCATTCCCATGGCTTTGTGCAGCCAGCTGATAGCTTGCCAGGTATACTGCTGCCTTCAACTTGTTTTAATCAACCTCAGGGTGTGTGCCCTCCATTGTTATACTGCTATGAGCCATGCAACTGGACAACCTTGCACCTTCTTAGTGTCTCTAAAGTGCTGTTGTACCCTTTTGTAAGCCACCTAATTACCTATACTGAGGGTGCTTCTTATCTGTTTTTCTCATATGTCCACTGATACTGTGAATTAATTTGTATCCATGTTGGTATTGGTGGTGTTTCTAGTGCCACTGTCTTGAATTAAGCACACTGTGAAAGCAACATAGTGTAAAATGTCTAATTTTTCTTCACCTCACCCATTTTGCTGATTGCCCCCTTGTTGGACTACACATCTGTTGTCTGATTTTGAATTGGGAGTACCTTGTTTGTCTTCTGGTTGTATATCCCGGAAGAACTCCAACTATGTAATGACAAATTAATGTCTAGATGTAATTACTCTTGGCCACCTGCTGCTGAACTTGCTTCGTCCCAAGTACCCCCCCCTCAAATTCTTAAGGATATGACAGCAATTATCCTAAAAAAAAAACAGTGCAGTCTGAGAGTGTGCCAACACTCAAGTAAGATAATCATCTGTAAAAATTTAGATGACTGAAGGCAAGAATACTCTTGCTACTTTATAGGTTCATAGGTGGTTACTAGGCTACTGACCCAAAGGTCTTTATAAGCCTAGCAGTGTGTACCCAATATAATACTAGAAAAAAATATATAAAAGATCTAGCCTAAACTCAAAATCTTAGTTAGCAATGGCTGCCCATATCTAGGAGGGTTATAAATGAAATCCCTGGCAAGGAATTTATGAATTCACATCCAGTAATCCAGGCTACACTTAAACAGGGTCATAGAGGGCCTCTGTTTGATGTGAATTGGTAGCCTATTCCACAGGAATGGCAACCTCTGAGAGACATATTTGTCTCTCCAGCAGGTCCTATTTATGTTGCAGGCCAGACAAAGGTCCCTGGAACAAGTGAGCCTTATCCCATTTGTCTTGTGGATGTGAGCATTTCCATGAGGTTTGGATCAGAGATTGCTCTGTAGGCCAGGCACAAGTCTCTTGTAATTAGTCTGTATGCTACTGAGTACAGTGACGGTGACTTCAGTCTGTCAATGTATGACATGGGGTGGAGACCCTGTAATTTTCTTGGTTAGAAATCTCTGAGGTCTCTAAAGTTGCTGCAGGTGCCAGGTAAGGTACATACAAAGGGAGCATTGTACTCAATTATTGGCCTGATGAGGGTTGATTACAGGGGAGGTATGACCTGTTTCACTCTTGAGGTAATGCCTTTGCTAATGAGGTGAGCAACGTAGAATGTCTTCCTTACCACCATAGACAAATGGTGGTCAAAGTTTTGGCTACAGTCAACTTGAATTCTCAATTCTCTCACTACTGAGTTGTAACATAGGGTATTATTATTTAGATAGTCTGCAGGAATATCATATTGTTTTTACTGAATACCCCATGGCTCTGGCACCAATCTTTCATTTGTGTAAGCCCCTCTTGAAGCATACTGACATCCTTTGGGGATTAAATGATTGCACCTAATTTGCAGTCATCACCAAACTTAATGAGACACAGCCCATCTGTTTTGGCCCGAACTTCTGAGAAGTATATTTCAAACAGCAGGGGGTTCAGCAATGACCCCTGTGGAACTCCACTGCTGAGAGGTCTGCTGGTCGAGGTAAAGTCCCCAACTTTGACTGTGTGATCTGAAGGTGAGCCAGTTAGCAACCCACCTGACAACATAAGGGTTGATCTTCAACTGGGAGAGGTTATCAATGATGCCCAAATATGGGACTGTGTCATAGGCCTCTGCTAGGTTAAGGTAGGTTGTATGCACAGATCTGCCTACATTTATGGCTCTGGTGATAATTTTGAAGACGTCTACTCGGTTTAACAGGCATAACCTGTCTTTGACAAAACCAAAATGTGTCAGATCAAGGGTTTGGAGATCACCATATCCTTATTTATAGGGTCCATGATGATTTGTTCCATGGCCTTACAGATAAGGCTGGTTAAGTTAATGGGTCTGTAGTTTCTGTAGTCAGAGTTGCACTTTTAATACTCTTGTCAAGTGGCAAATGACAAATGGAAAAAAATGTTACTTGTAAAACTAGCAATAACGGGTCAGTGACAAGAATGCTGTTAGGAGCAGTTATACTGTCACCTTAGTCAGAATACCTCCTGCATGCCAGTGTCTGAGAGTATGTATATATATATATATATATATATATATATATATATATATATATATATATATATATATGCATATATCCACCAACACACCACACATATAGGTGTGTGTATGTCTGTATACATAAACAGAGACGCACACATATTCAGATATAGATTTATATGTGTGTGTGTGTGTGTGTGTGTGTGCATGTGTGTGTGTGTGTGTGTGTGTGTGTAGATATATATATATATATATATATATATATATATATATATATATATATATATAGAGAGAGAGAGAGAGAGAGAGTGGATGTATAACAACATTAAAATGTATTTGATGTGTATCTTTAACAACCAGAGCAATGCATATGAATACAATTCAACTAATTACTTTATAAAAGGAACCTTTCAAAAGGAATGGGAAAGATTCCTTGCCCTTACCGACTTGGAAGATATACCAAAGTCATCACTAAAAGTGGTTTACAAAAATTCTAGTAGTATAAGAAATAAATTAGAAAATAAAAACAACAATTGTGGTAATCAAAGGGAAGGTGGAAAGAAATTTGGCACATTTAATGTGGTAGGTGTAACCAGTGTGGATATATTTCTAATAAAGAAGAGATTTTTTTAGGAAGTAGAAAAAGATGGATACAAAGTAAAGGTTACTATAATTGTGACACTAGGGGAATAGTATACCTAGCTATATGTCAAAAATGTGGTTCATTTTATGTAGGGAAAACAGAAAGAACCCTGAAAAGGAGAATATATGAACAAATTTATGACATTTCTAAAGGAAAGGAAACAAACGCATTATTTAAACATTCCAAAACATGTAAAGGGTATAAATTCCACTTTTTAGTACTAGATCAAGTTAAAACATGATATTAGGGGAGGTATATGGGAAGAGAAAATCGAATATAAAGAGTTATGGTGGCAGGTAACTCTGGAAGCAGGTAGATTTCCAGGGTTGAATGAGTATCTTTCCATATTACCACTGCTTAAAATAAGGGCTGCCAAATATTAAAGTAATAATTTTTCAAGATAGTAGATGGCACTGTTTTTCCCTCTACAATTCCTTTCTGTACCTCCTTATGAATTACAAGTAGTACAAAGATGGATTTTATATAGTGTTTATTTTTGTTTAAAACAAGTCATATGTAATATAAAATGTTATGGTTTTATAAATATTTATATATTTAATGGCTTTACTCATAAGTTGTTATTTTTGATAAGGAATAAAATGAATTTAACATTTTACTTTTTAAATTTTATATTCAATGAGCTAATGAATATTTATGAGCCCACTACAATGCTGGTTTGACTGTCTGAAATGTAATTGAGGAGCATTATTGGATAATGAGTTTCTTAATTTGTATAAAAACTGTTGAGGAGGGAGTTTTATTCATTCATCTGATGAAGTCCTACTGTGGGGACAAAAACGCATGGATGTATTTTAAAGAAAAGCGTTAATGATTTGTGACAGTGCGTGGATGTTTTTTTGAAGGTGTTTGGAAGAAATACTGAATTTTCAGTTCGTTTCATCTTTGCTTCCAACCTACAGCTTTCGTTTTACTTATATATATATATATATATATATATATATATATATATATATATATATGCATATATCCACCAACACACCACACATATAGGTGTGTGTATGTCTGTATACATAAACAGAGACGCACACAAATTCAGATATAGATTTATATGTGTGTGTGTGTGCGTGTGTGTATATATATATATATATATATATATATATATATATATATATATATATATATGTATATACACAGAGAGAGAGAGAGTGGATGTATAACAACATTAAAATGTATTTGATGTGTATCTTTAACAACCAGAGCAATGCATATGATAAACGCATAATGACACGACTCATGCATTTATTTATTTAAATTATTATCTATTTCCATCTGTATAAGGGAGTAAGTGGTTTTATCAACACAGCCATCTGAGTCACAAAAGAGGCAAGATTGAGAAAGGTTATGGGAATGCCAATATTAACAGTGAAGTATACCACTAAAACAATTATGTGCACTGCATACATAGTTTTAATAAAATACACATATTATTACATATCCAGCATATACAAATTTGACAGACATTCAAGAATGCCTTGACTTACAAGCCAGTCAGTAAGACATGGCAAGACTGTGGTTTTACAACCACATGAATATAAACTTAGATTACATATTGCATACATAGGGAAAATGCTTTTAGTACAGTGACAATATTCATTTTCAAAATTGCTTGACATGCTTTTTATTGAAAAGTTATATGACTTTTCTTCTAGAAGCTTAGGACATTTGCAACTCAGTGGGTTTGTTTCCAACTGCTCAAAGCAATGCTGTCCTGTGAAATAAGGGGAAACTGTCTTATAAGAGGGAACTCTGAGCAGCCTATCTGTCCCTGTAGGAGTGGTCCCAGCCCAGCAACTTGTAGCTCATTGGCCATTTTGGGCTAATTTCTATCCTTTTTGATCACCCTGGTATAAAAACCACTTAGCGCGGTTTTGCGCACTGCGCAGTGCTGTTTAGCTGCAGTTAAACTATTCCAGGTTCCACGAAGTCGGCACTTCAATTTTTCCCTTGAAACTTGAAACTTGAAACACTTCAACCCAGCACTAGGAATAAGGCAATTTAAGACCGGCACTTACTAAAACTCACTAAAACTAACACTAGCTTACAGCTTGCACTTCAGCCCTATACTCAGGAAGTATAAGGCTCTTTACTCATCCAATCAGCAATACAGTCCCAACCATCTATTCAGGCATGTTCAAGGGACAGCTTCAGGTGTGCTCTCCGGTCCAGCTAGTGAATCTGGGCATTCTGAGGCAATGTTACAATTGCCTCATGTACATAGACAACTCCCTCCTCCTCCCAAGCAACACAAACATATGTGAGATATGCAGCTACACAGCCAAACTGGAGGCTAAGCTCTCTCAACCCATGACTGGATCAACCAGTCACAAGGAGAAGGGCAACATAGCACCACATTACCAGACTCACATAGACCAGCCATAGCTGCACCAGAAAACAACTCTCAGAAACGTGCAAAAACATGCTCGGAGGCTCTAAATAAAAACCTGCCTAAACAACAGAGACCTCCCAAGCATACACCCAAGCAACCCCCACCCCACAACAGAAACCAGGTAACACATACATCACAACGTCAGTGTGCCAAGCAAAAACAGCCCCTAAGGGTAAATAACACACTAGTAATCGGTGATTCTGTCATCAGGCACACAGACGTCAGACTCACTAGACTGAACAAGGAGAAGGTTACCGTAAGCTGCCTGTCGGGTGCCAGAATCCGCCACATAACACATGCACTCAGGTCACTCCACAACAAGTACAAATATGACTCTGTCATTGTACATGTTGGCGTAAATGACCTGAGATATACCTCCCTGGACTACATGAAAAGAGACATGGAGGAGCTCTCTGACCATGTAGCCCAGGCTGGTATGACTCTGAGTAGCATCCTGCCCTCACCCAAAATGATGCCAACATACGAAGAAAAAATTATCAGTTTCAACAATTGGTTAAAATACTGGTGTCATTCAAAGGGGATCCAGTACTTGTCAGCCTGGGACGACATGCTTGACAAGCCACGTTGCTTTGCCAGAGATGGCTTGCACCTGTCGCCCCTGGGCTTTCGAATACTGGCCAAGACTCTTGCCGCCCCAATACTGCCTTTTTTAGGCAAGGCTCAAAAGACAAACCCGTCTCCATAAACAACAATAATAAACAAAAACTGAGGGTAATGCTGCTCAATGCCAGAAGTCTAAACCTCAAAATGCACGCACTCAAGACTCTCCTTAGTATGGAAGAAATCGACGTATGTGCAGTGACAGAAACCTGGTTCAAGGCTCCAGAGAGCACCCCAGCACTACTAGGCTATAACTCCTACCATACCTTTAGGTCCCAAAACCAGGACCGGAACACAAAAGGAGGGGGTGTGTCCATATTCATCAAGAGCACCCACACCTCCAGGTTAGTAGCACAGCAAGCGGAATCTGAGACCATCCAAGTGCAATTGACAGCGGGTAAATTGACTGTTCAATTTATAGCTTGCTACAGATCTCCCACCTTGTCTCAGGATGTTCACGCAGCATTCCTGAGAACATTAGAAAGTATGAAGATTCTACCCAACACCACGCTACTAGGTGACTTCAACTATCCAAACATTGACTGGGAAAACTACTCAAGCTCAAACGGCCTATCCCAATGCTTCCTTGAGTTTATAAACTCAAACGCCCTTGAACAGCTGGTCACCACTCCCACAAGAGGTGACAACATACTGGACCTGGTCATCACCAACATGGGGAACCTATGTTCCACACCTGTGGTAAACTCGTCATTAGGAAGATCAGATCACAAACTAATCACACTGGGCATCCACATCCCGACCTCCCCCCCAGTCAAGGAAATCAAGGTAAAAAAACTTCTCTAAAGCCAACTTCACACTCCTCAAGACCGAGGTGGGAAGTTTCAAAGCTCCCAATCAAATGGAAAATGATGACCCATTGGCAGAATCCTTTACAAGTGCATTCTATGAACACCTTCAAGAATGCATGGGCTGAGCCATCCCAAGTAAAACCAAGACCAACTCCTCAAAAAAGAGGAAGCCAGTCTGGTGGACCCCAGCCATAAATAAACTTTACAACAGAAGGAGGAAACTCCTGCAGGATAGAACAAAATCCCAAAATAAGAAGGCATCTCTGATTAACATCAGTAAAAAACTGCGCTCCCTCATTAAATCATCCAAGGCCAACTTCGAAAGAAAAATAGCCAATGACTCTAAGGATAACCACAAGGCCTTCTTTAACTATGTCAAGAGTCTATGGGCAAACTCTCAGATATGCTCCTAGCTAGTACATAATGGCCATAAATACACTGAACCAACTGACATTGCCAACATCCTGGCTGACAAGTTCAGTGCAAACTTCACCCCTCCCTCTCCACCAAAGGGGCTAGCCCCCATCCCAGAAGAATGTGGCGCTCCAGATATCTCAGACACACAAGTAAAGACAGCCCTTGCAAAGGCCAAAAACACAGCATCAATGAGACCAGATGCTATCCCAGGTTATGTCTTACACGAGCTTCAAAATGAATTAACCCCCCCATCTCAAATCACTATTCAAACTCAGCCTCTTTACAGACTATGTACCCAAAGAATGGCGTACAGCAACAGTCGTACCACTCCGTGCCACAACTGACCTTGGGAACTAACGCCTTATAAGCTTGACTAGCTTGGTCTGCAAAGCCATGAAATGCATTATCATGGAGCTCATTAACAGGGACATTGGGAACCTCCAGACACTGGACCCCACCCAGTTCAGCTTTGTTAAAGGCAGATCTTGCTTCCTGAACTTGGTTGACTTCTTCAAAACAGTCACCAAGGCCATAGATGAAGGGAAGGTGGTTCACACAGCATATCTGGACCTCGCTAAGGCATTCAACACCATCCCACACTCAGGAATCATAGACAGACTCACCAGCTTAAATATTAACCCCTATGTCATGAGATGGGTTGCCAATCGGCTCTCAGACAGAACCCACATGGTAAGAGTGGCAGGCGCCATGTCTGACTCTAAACCAGTCACAAGTGGAGTCCCACAGGGCTCAGTCCTGGGACCCCTCCTGTTCAGTATATATTTCTCCGAAGTACAGGCAAAGGTGGAGGGACTGTGGCTAACCAAGTTTGCAGATGACTGTAAATTGGGTGCAATAATTGACTCTCCAGCTGACACAGACATCCTGCAAAAGGGTCTCACAGAGACAAACACCTGGTGTCAAAGTCACGGCCTCAAGCTAAATGCCAAAAAATGCATAGTAATCCCACTTGGGAAAAACAAAGTACCTACAAACTACCACATAGATGGGAATCCACTAAGTACAAAAGAAATAATTAGGGACCTGGGTACCCAAGTAGATAGCATGCTCTCCTTTGATAACCACATAGCCAAAATGGTCAGGAAATCCTTCTATGTGGCACACCTGATCACAAAGGGTTTCTCATCCAGATCCAAGGAGGTGATTGTGCCCCTTTACTCCTCACTCATTAGGCCCATAATAGAGTACAATGCCCCATATGGGATGTACCTCACTAGACACCTGCAACAACTAGAAAGACCACAGAAGTACCTCACTAAGAGGATTAATGGCCTTAAACAATTACCCTATGAAGCACGACTAAAAAAGCTCCAGCTCTTCTCAGTCGCTTACCGTCTTCTCAGAGGTGACCTATGTCTGACCTATAGGGCCATGTCAAACCCTGAACTAATGGACATGCTTCACCTCAAAAAAACGAGATCCCTCAGAATCACTCGTTCTAGCGACTTGAACCTATGTACAACAATAAACAGGACATGCTGAAGGGATAGATTCCTGTCCCAGCGACTTCCCTCACTCTGGAATAGAATCCCAATCCATATTCGACAGAGCTCTTCTCTGACCCTTTTCAAGAGAAATCTTGACGAGTGGATGGGTAATCGTAAGTTCTACCCTGGAATCACTTCAGGAGCCCTGTTGACAGAGGCCCAGGTTACTAATCTAATGGGTAGGCGAAAGCCATCACTCTGTGGCTAGGCTTATAAATGCCCATGGGCAGATAGCTTAGTAATTACCTATGAACCTATAAATATCTGTCTGCATGACTACATGCACTAATAAGCAACACTATTGCAGGTTATATGAATAATAATTACCAGTGAAGGGAAAAAAGCATGTAGCAACAAAAATAAAACAAAAACAAACAAAAGAAAATGCAATTGCCTAGGCTGGGATAATAATTCCACTAAGTTTTACAAAAAAACATGCACATACTGAAGATGTAATGTCAGTGCTGCAAAGGCTGCAGATCTGAGTGTGACTAGATAGCATCTCTGGCTGAGTCTAAACCAGTCATTCAGCTAATAGCCTATGAGTGGGGGAAGGAAAATACAAAAGAACCATACCCAATAGAACCAAGATGCTCTCCTCAAAAAAAAGGAAGCCAATCTGGCGGTCCCCTGTCATAAACAAACTCTACAACAGAAGGAGGAAACTGATGTGGACTAAGGCGAAGTTCTAAGACTGGAAAAACTCCCTTATCAGCCTCAACAAAACGTTGAGATCCCTCATCAAATCCTTTAAAGCTAGCTATGAAAACAGAATTGCAACAGATAGTAAAGACATCTACAAGGCCTTCTATAGTTATGTAAAGAATCTCCATGGCAATACCCAGATTTGCTCTGAGCTACTGCACAATGGTACCTCCTATGCCAAGCCAAGAGATATTGCCAATATACTGGCCGACAGATTCAGTGCTAACTTTACCTCCCAAAAGGAACAATCACAATACCAGTAGATTGCCAGGCACCCAGTATTACCGCAGTTAAAACAGCACTGTCCAAGGCCAAGAATACAGCTTCTATGGGACCTAACAATATCCCCTGGCTGTGTTCTACATGAACTACAGAGTGAACTGGCACTTCACTTGTGTGCCCTGTTCAATCACAGCCTCACCTCAGGCTTTGTCCCTACTGAATGGCGCACTGCTACAGTCATCCCTCTCCACAAAAGAGGAGCAACTACAGACCCCAGGAATTATCACCCAATTAGCCTGATGAGTCTGATATGCAAAGCTATGGAATGCATCATCATGGACCTAATGAACAAAGATATAGGGAATCTCCAAACTCTGGATCCTACACAGTTTGGTTTTGTGAAGGGTAGATCATGTCTGCTCAACTTGGTCAACTTCTTTGAGTCAGTCACCAGAGCTGTGGATGAAGGCAAGGTGGTTCATACAGCCTACCTTGATCTGGCCAAGTCCTTTGATACCATTCCCCACTCGGGAATCATATTGAAACTCACTAAGCTAAACATCAACCCCTATATCACTAGGTGGGTTGCAAACTGGCTCACAGATAGAACCCACAGTATGAAAGTAGCTGACTCCAAGTCAGACTGCTGACCAGTCATGAGCGGAGTCCCACAGGGTTCAGTCCTGGGTCCTCTCTTGTTTAGTATCTACTTCTCTGAAGTCCAGGCCAACACGAAGGGACTCTGGCTGACAAAGTTCACAGACAATTGCAAGTAGGGAGCTATTATTAACTCCCCAAGTGATGTTGACATCCTACAGAAAGGCCTCAATGACACCAATTACTGGTGTCAGAACTATGGCCTTATGCTCAATGCCAAAAAATGTGTCGTCATTCCCCTTGGGAAAAACCCAGTTCCCTTGAATTACCACATTGATGGTAGTCCACTGAACACAAAAGGAGTTATAAGAGATCTGGGAACACAGGTTGACAGCAACCTCTCTTTTGACCACCACATTTCCACTGTGGTCAGAAAGTTCTTCTATGTGGTACATCTCATTACTAAGGGTTTTGCATCTAGGAAGAAAGAGGTCATTGTCTCCCTCTACTCTTCCCTCATTAGGCCAATCATTGAGTACAATGCCCCAATTAGCATGTACCTCACTAGACAACTGCAACAACTAGAGAGGTCACAAAAGTACCTCACAAAGAGGATCCTAGGCCTAAAACACTTGTTCTATATGGACAGACTCAAAAAACTCCAACTATTCTCTGTCTCATATCGTCTACCTAGAGGTGATCTCTGCTTGACTTACAAAGCCATGTCTGACCCAGCTCTGTTAGAAATGCTACATCTAAAGAAATCCCAATCCCTCTGCACCACATGCTCCAGAGACCTCAACCTCATTACCACAATCAACAGAACAAGTTGGAGGGACAGGTTCATAACCCAGAGACTGCCCATGCTATGGAATAGACTTCCCATACATATCAAGCAGAGCACCTCACTGGCCCTCTTCAAGAGAAATCTTGATGAGTGGATGGAAAATAGAAAGTTCACCCCAGGGATCACTCCAGTGACTCTACTCGACAAAGGCACTAGAAACTAAGGTCGGGTGGTGCAACGCCAGGGTAATCCTATGGGCTAGGCTTGTAAAGGCTCCAGGGCCATTAGCCTAGTACACACCTATGAGCCTGTGAACCTATGAACAAACTGTAAACTTTTAGCAATTCCTATAGTAACAATCCCACACTGAAGTTTGTAACATCTGTCCTGCAGTATGCTAACAAGCTACTCTGAAAACCCTGCCTCTGTGTAGACATGTGACTTACACTGCACTAAAAGGTAAACAATGTACTCTAGCAAGCAACTGATTTTAGAAACAAGATAATGCCCCTTTAAAGATTTCCTTTCCCAGTTCCACACCCCCATACATATACACATAGAAAATAATCAAATACCTTCTACATCCTTATCACTGTGATATCAGTTTACCTTAATATGTGTAAATAATTAGCTCACTGTAAATGGCAATATCATTTTCACAATAGTGGTTTTACCTGCTAATCTATTCTTTATTTATTTATCCTTTGTTGACTGGACTACAGCTACTAGGCCATTAGTGTCTTTTCAGGGGGAATCCAAAGTGGTAATCATAATGATTAGGGGAAATTTGTCCAGTGCACCAGGGAAATTCCCCTTCTTATATTCTGTTGGTTCACTAGTTGACAGAGGTTGCTTCAGTGTCTGGTGCTGGAAAGATCCATCCACAATCCCTTTTCCCATTTTTGCACATGGAGTCAGGGTGTCCCTTCAACAGTAGCAATCATCTAGAGCTATGGTTCACCCTGCCGCAGTTGTTCTTCAATAACTCACACTCGCTCACACCTGTGGTCAATTTAGAGTGTCTAGTTCACCTACTTCATGTCTTTGGAATGTGGGAAGAAACCAGAGCCCAGACCACCTGGAGGAAATTCACACAAACACAGCAAGGACATGAACCCCAGCCGAGAATCGAACCAGGGAATCTCTTACTGGAAGGAAACAGCGCTATCCTCTGTGCTACAGAGCTGCCACTGTGATCTTTCTGGTGATGGAAAGATGTCTGTGATTATTTTCAGTCAACATATATTAAGTACTCAACAGCTAATGAAGATGGAAGCAGCATTAAAGCCTCCTACTCCAGATGATGAGGCACTATGGGCTAATACTGTAGAGAGTACCAAGACAGTAAACAAACTGGCAGATGCAGGCAAAGTTTCCAGAAACTTAGACTCATAATTTTCAGAATAATAAATTCATTCTATTAAAAGAATTGACAGTGAGCCACTATCAGGAGACAGTCATCCCAGGTCTGTCAGAGAGTTGTGTATGCTGGAAGCAACTGGTACTGATGCTCAGAAATCTGCATCTTTTGCAAAAGTAGACAGGCACAATGTGAGCAAGTAATTCTAATGCAGATATGGCATAAAGAAGAGCCTCATAGATATCCTGATGGCTAAAGGTGGGGACCTCCTTAGATCATTATGTGTTTTGGCCATCTGTTTTATAGCCATCTGGATTACAGATTTCACAATTTAGAGTACTATTACATTTTACTTCACTAAGAGGACAAAATGAGAACATAGGAAAGTGAAGCAAAGGGGTAACGAAACATCCAACTGCTTTGAATGATGGGCAGCTTGTTTGCATGATCTATGGTGTAGCAAATGACTATATGTCCATCCTAGATTACAATGACAGAACATTGCATGTTAAGGTGTGGAACATGGCAGTCCTGTATCTGTTTATACACTGTTAATAAAGCATGCATTACATTGACTCCATTTCCATTAGGTAAGATATGGAATGACAGGAGCCATGGGTTAAACTGTGCAAACTCAGTACTGCCTAGAAGTACCTAGGTATGTATGCAACTCTGTGTTGAACTTAGCATAGAGTTTGGTCAGTGAACATGGTAAAAAAATTGAGTGATTCACAAATGCTGATGAGATGAACCCACATTTGCATAATCACTACATCTAAGCATCTGAAGTTGTATGATATATGTGCAGAGAAGTCAATGAGCATCACCACGTTATAGAAGAATGCCTAGAGCAGTGACTTCAAAACTTGCAGCAGATGCATTGTACACTAATTGCTTCTACAGCAATAGCTTCTGTAAACTTTGATGGGGTAAGTCTTACTTTTTCAGCATCACTTTTTAAACTATGTGTAATATTAGCTGCTGTAGTACTTAGCTACATAATGCCAACTTTGGAGTGAGAGGGCTACTGTTAGGGTAAGGCAGTTGTTATACTGAAGGATTGTTAAACCTAATGGAAAATACACTCATCAACTAATACCCAGAGTTCATGTGAATACATTCAGGGAAACCTTGTGCTGTCTTCTTCTTCTTCTTTCGGCTTTTCCCAGTTAGGGGTCGCCACAGCGGATCATCTATCCACCCAGGATTGGCAGTGGAGTTTTACAGTGTCGAGTTGCCAGCCCGGCACCCAACCTTCCACAGAAGGCACCCACATGCACACACCTAAGGCCAATTTAGAGTGTCCAATTCACCTACTGCATGTCTTTGGGGTGTGGGAGGAAACCGGAGCACCCGGAGGAAACCCACGCGACAACAGGGAGGACATGCAGACTCCGCACAGAAGGCACCCCAGCCGAGAATCGAACTGGAGAACCTCTTGCTCTGAGGTGGCAATGCTAACCACTGCACCACTGTGGCCGCCCTGGCAACCTTTTGCTATCATTTTGTGTAAAACTATTTGCCTGTTCTATAGCTTGTACATGTACCACATATGCAAAATGATTTTAACGAGAGAAAACAGTCATGTCACCTTGGGGAATTGAAATGTTACAGCTGTTTTAATGTGGGAAAATTTTGCCTAACATTTGGAAAACTGTCTGGATAGACACATCTGACACCAATTGCATAGTATATGAATGGGGGGGGGGGGGTGAGAACAAACTTATAATGTTATTTTTGAGCCACTTACAACTTACAACCAGCTTGTTAATACCACTGTTTTTCACACCTACACATCAATAACAAAAGAAAAAAAAACTTAGGGAGCAGAAGAACTTTGGTGTGTCTGCTGAGAAAGCTACCTGGATGCGGAGAATGACATGCTAGTCTTGGACTCCATCTCAGTGGCCAACAGCTTGTGGTAATTACCTAGATGGCCTACAGACACAGGATGCTGGTATTTGGGACTACCGCAAATATGCCAGGAAAGACTTGGTGGAGGACATTAAGGCTGTCACGGGTTAGGAAAATACTTTTGCAATGGTCCTGTGCGTGACCATTGGCATTACTCTTGCTGCTGAAAAACAAGCTGCACAAATGGCATGGGAAGGGAGGTTGATTGGTTATTGACTGTTAGTTGAGCCAGCTCTCATGGAGGAGTTTCTGACCCCTGTCAGAGGCAGTGACATCTCTACATGGTCACACAGTGCAGTGTTGGGTGTTGGTGCAGTTTGTCTGTGCATCAAGATCTACAGAGATACCCCAGGTATGTAGCAGTACATGTAAATCCTCTTGATCCATTAGTCTCTGGCCACATTATTAAAACTCTGTGATTTAGGATATGCAGGATATTAGAGATTTCAGCTTCACAACTGTCTACATAACGTATGCTATTTAAATGTTTGTTTTATAAATGCTACTACTCCTCACCTGACTTTCATGTATAATTCTGATACTGGACCATACTTACAGAAGGCACTGGAGATGAGTAGCCACAGTTAGGGATGCACTGTGTATGCTGGACAAGGGAATCTGACCATTGTATCATCCCCTACATAGGCCTTGGATATAGCATCTATGCCTGTGGATGCTCAGGAGACACACATACTAAAAAAATGTTGGATTATTTTTCTCAATTAATTGAAAATGTTAATTCTTTGTCTTGATTTTTTCCTTGTTGCTTCTTGCTGATGCTATTTTATTTTAATAATAAAGCAAATAATTACTTACATTTTTAAAACATCAGTTTGAGCTACCACTAAATTAGACAGATGGACTACTGTTTTTTTTTTATTCAAAGGACCTCCCCTTTCATCTTTCCCTCTCTAATTCTTTTCGCTAACTACATTTACCCATAGTTAATTTCCTGCAGGTGTTCTGCTGTGCCTATACTTGCTGTCCTAAACACTTAGTTTTCTCCTTTTCCTTAATTCTGTCTCTAGTCTCCATCTTTTTGTCATCCTCCCACCTCACTGACAGCATTTTGTATTTTTTACTCCAGACTTGTCATTGGAATCTTTCAAATGGATTCATGACTACTTGACAGGCTCTTTGTGTACCATCCACCAGAGAGATGCAATCATCCAAAATCCAAAAATATTTTCCTCCTGCTCTCCTTCTCTGTCAGTTTCTCAGTATTTCTCTTACTTCACTTATTAACAGCCCTCTGACTGACAGAAACAAGAGAGTGGAGGCACTTATTCAAGCAGATCTTAATATTAAAAAATCCATTAAAAGGAAACAGAGGAAAGTGCCCAAAAATTAAACACCAAAACCAACACTATATAGAGCACTTGCAGAATGTTGACCACCTGTTTGTTTTGCAACAAGCAGTTTATTAACCCAAGTCCAATAAGCACAAATGAACAGAGCAGCTATAAAATCATATGCACCATGTTTTCGTTATGTACAAGACTTCATCAGATAAACACACTTCTCTCTAATCAGTCATTATATATCCTACCTATTTAGAAACCACCAACAGAAATCATTTGCCATTAATTTAGTTTAATTAAATCACCTTATTATTAACTTTATATTATAACATTTTGCTAAAAGCATTAATTAAAAATTCAAACTGTAAACAATCAAATATAAACTAATGACTTTACTAATATAAACTAATGACTTTACTAAAAATAAACTGAAAAAAACGGCCCAAACTTCACCATACCAGTAAAAAATGTAGAAATTGACTGGACTTCAACGTGAGTAAAGTACTGTTCATTTTGTTGAATAAAAACACATCACATAAGCACTTTCATCTCTCATGGAGACTTCTTCAGATAAAATACATTCACATACATCATACCATTTATATACTAGGTAAGATTACTGTTTCGAAAAATGAGATTACGATAGCTTATCAAAGGTTGGATTTTTACCTAGAAGAATATTTTTTTTATAAACTAGGATTGATGTAGACACATACATTTTTACAACAGAAAAAGCCAGTGATACCGAATATTTTCGGTATACCAAAGGTCCACAAAGAATGTTGACAAACCCCCTTTTAGGCCTATTGTGACCAGTAGGGGGAGTAAGACCAATCCTTTGGCCATTCTTGTGGATAAATGGTGTAAAGAAGTAGTGACCAAGACCCCCCCTATCTCCTGAAAGACTCTTGGGAATTTTGAGGAAAGTTAAAACAGGATTTATGGAAAGAAGGTCTCATCCTCCTTATTATTAATGCAGTGGACCTCTTACTGGTATTCCCAAAATTGAGGGGATGGAATTTTTTAATAATCCCATGCAACAGTTTTCCTCCCTTTCAGAAGACAGGATTAGGCTTCTAATTGAACTGATGGAACTCATTTTGGACAAATATATTGTCCATTTTGAAGGTGAATTTTACCAGCAAATCAGAGGAGTCACAATGGAGGCAGCTTGTGCCCCCACTTATGCCAACATTGTCATGCTAGGATGGGAGGAAGAATTTATTCTGAAGAGTTCCTTTGCCAAGCACCTACACCTTTATGTGAGGTTTTTGGATGATATTTTTATTCTGTGGGATGGCACAGTAGATCAAATTGGTGTATTCTTGGAACATCTGAATGATAGTAGTGGATACTTTAGGTTTACACATTCCTGGGATCCTTTGCATATAAGTTACCTGGATGTTAGGATTTCTCAACGTGGTAACAAATTTATTTCCAACTTGTGCAGGAAGGAAACCTTTTGTAATGCATATCTGCACTTTAGTAGTAATCATCCGTACCATCAGAAGAAAGGGTTGGTAAAGGGGCAGGCCATATGGGCAGCAAGAATGACCTCTGACATTAAAGAACTAGACCAGGAGTTTAACATACTGAAAAAAATGTTTATAGAAAGGAAATATCCCCAGAAGATGGTGGACAGCATTTTTGAAGAAGTAAGGAAAGGCTGGGGCATCAAGTATCCACCCCTGTTAGGGATGGATTTTATAAATCAAAACAAGAAGAAGGGAGAGAACAAATACAATAAAGCCCTAGTTTTGGAACATGTGTATTCTCAGAGATCAGGGAAGTTATAAAGAAAAACTGGAGTATTTTTAAGGTTAACAACAAATTCTCCCAGTTGCTTGGGCCTGAACCCCTTTTTGTAAGTAAAACGGGTAGGAATTTTAAACACATTTTAGAAAACATTAAACAAACAGATAAAAATGTTGGTAGTGGTACCACATCTTGTGGTAGTTGTGCATATTGTATGTACATTATGAAAGAGAAAACAATGTTTTTGGACAATGTTTTGCACACCAAGGTTTCCTTTGTGAAAGGGAATTGCAATACCAACAAACTGGTGTACCTAGCTAAATGTGACAGTTGCTCAGAATACTATGTTGGAAAGACATAGAAAGCTTTGAAATCAATAATTTATGAGCATCTCTATGATATTAGGAAGAAAAAGGAAGGTAATGCACTGTATAGGCACTCGGTTGTGTGTAGTAATTTTGTTAAGTTTAGTTTTGGTATATTGGAAAAAGTGCAGATTGATTCTAGGTGTGGTGATTGGTAAAGACATTTATTAAAAAGAGAACTTGTTTGGCAGTTGCAATTAAATGCATCATCCCCTCTGGTCTGAATGACCAAGTATCTCTCAAACCCATACTGAGTGAAAAAGCAAATTTGCTAACATAAATTTTAAAGGAATTTAATATGAATTGTATGCATTCTTACTATTTTTTATATTTTATTCATTTTTGAAAAAAACATTTTATGTATTGTTGAGTTGGAATAGCTGCTTTGTACACCTTTAATACAGGGAACTGCTTAATTACTAGCATTTCATGATTGATTGATGAATCCTACTTAGTTTATAAATAGGATGATGTATGTGAATGCATTTTATCTGAAGTCTCTGTCAGAGATGAAAGCATTTATGTGATGTGTTTTTATTCAACAAAATTAACAGCACTTTATTCACGTTGAAGTCTGGTCAATTTCTACATTTTTTACTGACTTTACTAAAAATACTTTAAAATCCTGATCACAAAGTAATAATAATAAAACAAATAACATACAAATTTTATTATTTCAAATTCCATTTGGCATTCATTCCTAACATCTGGGTTCTATCCACTAGCCTTAAATCACAGTTACACTATAATTTAGCAGACCTAAGTTTTAATACAGGGGCTATGGAGACCATTTCATTTAATCCTGAGAATTTGTTGGCTTCTAAAACGATTTGCCAATATAATTCCCTATATTCTATTTGTGTCTCTCATGGCCCTCTTCTAGTGCCTGCTACTATTGTTTTAATATAAAAAATAAAAATTCAGCCCCTCTACAGAACAAAATATGTATAAAGCATTATTCTATTTTTATTTTTAATATCATACCTATGTTCATCTATTCTTTTTTTTAACTTTCTCTCCATTTTTCCTATATAAAATGTATTATATTGATTACATAGTGCAATGTATACTACCCCACTTGTATTGCAGTTGCTATAACTGTTTCCTTTAACCAGTTTGTTCCGTGCACTAATGTAATCTCCTCCCCATTAACTACATATGGACATTGCTGACAGGATCCACATTTATAGGTCCCATTTTTTTTTATTTTATTAATAATCTTCATGTTATCATTCTCAATTATGTTTTAATATTAAAACTTTATCTAAAAATATATTTTAGGGGCATTTTGAAAATTATATCTAAATCTGAAATACTTGCAAATTTAACCCATTCATTTTTCTAATATCCTTTTAAGTATTCTGCATCCCCATCATGATTAGTTATAAAAGCTGCTTCATAGGTCCTTTTTTCTGTATTCAAATTCTGATTTTGTATATCCTTGTTAGTGCTTTCTCTCCCTATCAGGGGTGCAAATCTTTCTTTCCAACCTTTTAAAACTTCATTTTTCACTTTATCTATCATTTTCATAAGATAACCCCTTTCTCTAAACATATTTGTCAACAAATCACATTCAGTTGTAAAATCATTATCGTCTGAAGTCATTCTGCTTCCCCTTACAAATTGGCCTTTTACTAATCCCCTGTTTTGATAATGTGGATGTCCCCTTGTATAATAGCGGTATGAGTTAGAAAAAGTTACTTTCTATAGACAGTAGATTTAAATTTATCTTCACATTCATGAATTGTAAGGTTCAGATAGTTCATGCTATCCCTTTTTATGTTGTAAGTAAATTTCAAAAAATTGTTAGTATTTGAAATATAATAAAAAAATTCCAAAAATGTATCTTCAGTGTCAATCCAGAATAGGCATATATCATCCAAATAATGTCTACACAATCTCCAACAACCAGCATATGTAATGTCTTTTGGCTTTTCCCGTTTAGGGGTTGCCACAGTGGAACTCTGGTCCACTAATGATTGGCTGTGGATTTTTTTACGGTGCCAAGCTGCCATCCAAATGCCCAACTTGAGTTAAAAATTAATTTATACTCCCAGTTTGAAAGAATAATGTTAGCAAATATGGGTGCACATCTAGCTCCCATCACTACACCTTTTAGTTGTTGGAAAAATTCCCCTTCAAAATGTATAAAATAATTTTTTAATACCAGTTCCATCAATATTAAACTGGTTCAGAAATCATTATTTGTTAGACTTTTGTTTTGTGAAATTATTTCTTTGAAACATTCCATTCCCTGGTCACGTGGCATGGAAGTAAAAAGATAAATAATATCTATTGTAATAAAATCATATTATCCTTATTTAAACTAGATTTTATGCTTTTTAGTAAATCCCAAGAGTCCTTAAGTGTGTCCCTTCCTCCCCTGGATATTTCTTTGAGTTTGACATCCAAATATTTCGCCAGAGGAGGCATGACTGAAACCTCAGCAGATACAATGGATCTGAGTGGTGGGTCTAATTCATTTTTGTGGACTTTAGGAATGCCAAATATGGATGGGACTCTCAGCTAGTTATTATGTAAAAACTTATACAAATCCAAGTCTATAAGTCCCTCTTAATAGTAAATCATTTAATATAAGAAAAATCTTCCTATATGCCACATTGATTTCATTTACTAAAACTCTAACATATTTTGTACTCTCTTCCAAGATGTCCATCATCTTGACATCATACGTAATGGTGTCCATAAGTATAGTTCCACCTCCCTTGTCTGGTCTCATGACCCTTAAAAATCTGTCATTCCTTATTTTATATAACAAATTCCTTTCATCCTTGTTTAAATTCTGGGTTACTTTATTTGTTCTTATGGCTTCTCTTAATTCTTTTTCTACTAAAAGCTCAAAAATTCTTTAGTTGGGGGTGAAGTGGGGGTTATACATACTTTTTTCTTTAATGTGTCCTTATTGGTATTTTCTTTCTTACCCTTTAAGCATAAGCTCCAAGTTCTTCTTTCTTTTAAATAATTTAAGGTCAATTATGACCTTATTAACATCACATTTTTTCTTTGGAATAAACTTGAATCCTTTAGAAAATTACTTAAAGAAAACATCATTAATTTCAACATTACTATCATTAAAATATTGTATTCTTTAAAACTATATTTAAAACCATCCTTAATAATAGTATTTTGAGTGTTACTTACATTTATTTTTTTCACCAATTGTCCCTCTTCCCCCATTTTCCTCCTCTCCATTGATTGTATCTGTATTGTACTTGTCCTTTTTTCTTTAATCTGTCCGATATTTGGAGAGTGAGGAACTCTAAAGAGTCCCTAACATTATATGATGGCCTCCTATCATGTACATCATTATGAATGGATGCCTCTTCTACAAGTGAATCACCTCCTCTATAATAATTGTTAAAATCCCCTTTTTCATGTCCATCTTTCCCTTGGTAGTTTTTGTGTGTGTTTGGTCTAGGATAACAGGTCTGTTCTTTATACTCTTTAATGTCCCTATCTATCTTCTTAATTTTCCTATTATATACATTTTACATCTTAACTCTACTTTCTCTAAGACATTAAAATGAAAACAAACAAAAACATGGTGAAACGTTAAGCATTAATGTGCATATGATTCTATAGCTGCTCTGCTCATTTGTGCTTATTGGACTTGGATGAATAAACTGCTTGCTGTAAAACAGAGAGGTGGTCGTCCTTCTGCAAGTGCCCTATATAGTGTTAGTTTTGGAGATCTTAATATTAGATATATGATAAAAAAAAAATCTCAATCCATCCATTAAATCTGTATCTGATCCCTACCTCTGTTAGCATTTCATCAAAAAATTGCCATTACATGTAATCAGACACCTGTTTTCTGTCAAATAGCTGAGCTACTAATCACTGAGCCTTAACTTTTCTACTTTATCTTCAAGTGCATGTAACATTAGCCAGTTATCTGTGCTTGGCCTCCTCATCACAAAATCCACATGTCCCACCTTTATTAATGCCATCAATATTTCCCAGGCTTATAACCAGGGCTTTGGTAATGATTTTGGTATATGCAATTATCAGAGAGAGAATATAGAAATTCTACAATCCATAACATCCCACCCACCACCACCACATTAAATAGCACTACAGCTCCAGCTTTTCTCATAGAATCCAACATTTCCTATATACTTGGCAATTATTCATTATCATGCATCTAATTTAACCTTGTTCTAAGAAGATGTCCAGTAGCCTTATTATATTCTAGAAGATATTTAGGTCCCATCACCAGTTATCCTCCCTTTGAGCTCATGATTGTCTTCCAGATTATTTTCCTGTCAGTCTTTCATTAAACTACGTTTTCCTACATCTGTACCCTTATTCCATTCTAACACTTCTTTATGTTCTACCTCTACATCTTCTCTATCCACTGAATCATGAAAATATGTTGTACTTCATAAAATGCAGTCATTTCCTCTCATATTTACTTGCCTCCATCTAAAATGTTCCATTCTCTAACTGTACCCATTATATTTATAATGCTCTCTCTTATTCTCTGTTTTAATGAAGATGTCAATACTTACCTGACTAGTGCATTTGGTTCCATTAGAATTATTTTTTAACTTCCCTTCAGTCTGTATCATTTCCATTATCGCCCTTTGACATTTTAGTCTCTGTTTATCCTCTTGGAGTTTTCCTAGATGCTCCTCCATCTTGCTCTTGCTCTGTTTCTTTTGTTGTCATTGTCATCAACCCCCTTTTTCCATGTTTACATGGGGTCATGATGTCACATCAACATTACTCAATGTACCTAAATTGGAAAGGAAGCAGCACCATGGATGTCAGTCCAAATAACTTTTTATTCCAAACAACTGATTTAGTGCTTTTGTCTGCTTGTAGCCAAGACTTCATCAGAATCAAATTACAAATACGTTCTCACAATTTAAAAAACCCTTTCAAGCAATCACATGACATAGCCCAACCAATAAAACACACAAAAACTCAAATAGCACACCCTCATTAAATAGTTCCATTTAACAAATAATAAAAAATGTGATCTGTAATCTTATTTCCAAACATAATCAAATAGGTATATATAAAATATTAATTATAAAAATATAAAAATATACCTATGTGATCAAATAGTATAAGACCTGAGTTTTAACACACTAGTTATAGAACAATTCTCATTCAAACCTGGTGACGCCAGAGAATTAAGTTTTATTTGCCATCTTAGCTCACGTAATTCAATAAGATCTTCCCAAGCCCCCACATGTCTTTTTTGACCATATCTGTCCCAAAAATAGGAAATAGTTGATTTTTACATGCTGAGTTGTCAGCCCTAATGCACAACCTTCAACGAAGGCACACCCATTCACGCATGTCTCCACTCAGCTGAGAGTCGAACTGATCAGCGTCTGACTGTGAGGTCACAACGCTACCGCAGCACCACCAAAGCAGTATGCTAACCCAAAATAGAAGGATACCTTTGTTTCTCATGGAGAGGGAGTTTTGTGACCAGGAGTGAAAAATCTTAGGAATCTTGATGAGAAACCTTGATCAGAAGATGTGGAAAACAGAAATAATATTTATAGTTTGTTGCATTTTCTGATGTAGTCCATCAGCTTGAGTAGTTGTGTAACATGTAATTTGAGTCACTGTACTCACAACTGACATTGTACACCTGTAGGAATATGTATTAGTAGTCTGTGTATTAATATCATCACTGACTTCACTAATGATATGTTTTTCTCTCTCTCCCCACCCCTTATTTTATTTAATTTATTAATGTTATTTATTGTAATGATTTAATATTAATATATTCTGTTAAACTAACTGTTTTGTTGGCATTTTTGGGTTATTTCATTCTGGTTTGCTGTTAACATACTTACTGCTATTGTGTTCCACATAATATACCTTAATATGTATTTGGATTAATCAGTATAATGTTCCATTATGTTAATACTAACATTGGTTTATTTATCACTAACCTTAACTTATTGTTAAAACTAATTTACTACAGTGCAACAAGGTAAGCCGGTTCCAGGTGATCCATGCACCTTGGCTTCCCTAACCGTAGCACCGGGGCCTTGCACGTATGGGACCCAGCTTGGTGGTTCCCCCTCTGCTGCCCCCTGCACTACCTGTGGCATTGGGTAGTTCCATCCCACAGGCTAGGGCTGGGCCCCCTCTGGGAGCAGTGGTGGAGTGAGTGTTGTCACCTGTGATGAACTGCCAGGATTAGTGCACAGGATTGTGTTCTGTGGTTTTGGACGCCACCTGCACTGGATGGAGGGCATGCTCATCACTCTGGTGGGGCAGCCTCAACCCAGAGCCCAGCCTCCACCACTGCCACCCCAGGGGCAATGAAGGAGCAGTGTTGCCAGTCCCATGGTTGGAGACTTGAGTCACACTGCTACCTTGTGGAGGCACCTGAGACTGGGATTCCACAACACCCTCCCCATCCAAGATGTTCATCCCCTCTTGTGTCACATACTGCCCCTGTCTGCTGTCTTGTCTGTCTGCAAAAGCTTCCTCACCTTGCAAACTTACCTCACCCACACGTACCTATGTCTCTTCCCCAACATTCCACTCCCACCTTAAAAAAATGGGCACCTGTCCCAAAATAAAAATATCATCCCATACAAAGCTGTCCATTTCACACATGTCCACTGGACACATGTAATTTGGTCCAATTAGCTTGACAATGCAGTTATATTGTCCTCACCCCTCTCTTTTGGAGATGGCAGTCCAAATTCATTTACAAATTTTGTCAAAGTACACAATTGTTGCTGTACAAGAAATGGATATGTTTTTTTTTTCCTACACCCTTCCTGCACATCTTTACCTGCCTTTCTCTATGTTTTTCCCCCTGCTTGCACCGCATTTCACCACTGTCCTATCTCCCCAATTTTCTTTTCTTTAAAGATTTTTTGCATTACACAGCACATCGCTCAGCATCGATAAGCTCAGCTAAATGGAACTATATTGATATATGTGTTTTAAATGATAATAAACACATACAAAATAAACACCTGTTCCCTATTTTGAACCCAAGACCATAGCACTAACCTGTCATGCCACACAACTGTTAATTAAAACAGGTGGTTTAAGGAAAACATACTAACTGCAAGTTACCATAATTAAGCGTGTTTAAGCAGAGCTATGCATCGTACCACTTAGCACAAACTTGCTGAAAAACTAATGGAAAAACTGGGAGTGTAATTTGGAGTCTGGTACAGGACTACATCACTAGAAAGCCAAACAAAGATTAATTTATTTATTTATTTTATTTATTTTACATTTGTTTACCGGGTTAGTCTGACTGGATACATATCCCTTTTCAGCAGAGACCCGGGGAGAAAAGCTCCACATTTGAAAGGAACAACAATAGATAAACTAAACATAAGTAACATTCGAAGTATACAAGAATACAGAGAGACTAATTAAAAATACATTCTATTAGATTCCACAAGTAAATGATGAGTAAATACAGGAAATAAAGAAGGTAAAGAGGTTTGGGCTTTAATCACGAGGGAGAAGGGTAAATCAACTTTCCAGATGGAAATGTAACTGAGGTATGTAATAGCAAGTAAATGGGCACTTTTATCAGCAACATGCATAAGTACACCAGCGAAACCATTAATGGCAAAATACATATTCATCTGGGACTCTGGTGGAGAAATACATCTGTATAAAGCCAGGCACATAATAATGGATGTAATGGCAGAATGCCACAGACTGTATGTATGCATTTATACCTCCAAAATGTACATGCTGCAACAGTGACTCACTAGCTCTGTCTTTTAAATGCTTTGCAAACAGTACATTTTGCCACACATAGTCCTGGTTTGAAATCCAATGGTGTGTAGCATTTAAATTACATTATTGTAAAGCCATCAATGAATGACTGAGTCATGCATTATTTAGCCACATAATGCATTTCAAAGGAAATGTCTGTTTTTCACTGATGGAAGTCACAGACCTGCAGATAGGAACACATTTGACAAATCCCTATAGCAACACTATAAGTGCATAAAGTGTCAGGTCATGCATTAATATGCATTCACAGAGGTTTTTAACTTAGAAAATGCAAATGAGGCCCACTAATATCAGAGTGCACCATGCGATCATTTCATAATGATATTACAGATTAGCACAGCTGCACAACTAACATACACATATGGAGGTCCTGCTAGTAACAAGGACTGCCAGCACACATGTTCCAAATGAGTACCATAATGTAACACATCTCCTGACAGTTGCCCAAATGATTGACATGATGGTATATTTACCCCCTGTGTTTCTCAAGGACACAACAAACATGTTGCCTAGTACTCTGTTAGTGATACCATTGCCTAACATACATACCTTAAACACGTCTTAATTTGCAGTGGAACGGCTACCCTCACTTTGACTCTGCCTCTACAATAAGGCTGCCACAGCTCCCACAGTTACTCTCGCAGTTTGTTGTCCTCCAAAGTATTCACTCTCTCTGCCTATGCTTATTGTCTGCAGCATCAGCTGCAGCCTGTAGCATACACATCTGTATGTAAAAGTAGCTTCTACAGACATAATCTCTGCGATGACATAGTATCTTGACCCCAGTAATATCTGGCACAACATATCAGAAAGGGCTTCTAATCTATATGAAGGCCTTATATCTTGTTCAGTGGTTGCATATCATGGGCTGATTATACTGCAAGTCAGCTGTGTTGGCTGCAATTAGCATTTCAGAACCACAGATTGGTTAAGAGACAATCACCTGGTAATGACAACCATTTTAAAAAGGCAAGCAGCTGCCCAGAGAAACCAGTCTGTATGAGACTTTCTTCACACAGTAAACATGTTGCCAAACCCTTTATATATCTGCACATATCAACACAGGAGTATAGTACTCCATCAGGTATGTAACCTTTTTGTTTACAACATGATGCATATGTTTGAATATACTTAGGGGGGATGGGGATTACAGCAGTAAGCCTTTCTTAGAACTGTAATGATGACATGCCATTGATCTCCAGATTTGTAACACCTACAGAGGATGTACAGTACATCAAGGGTGGAATGTCTTTTGTTAATGTCGCACATTGGTCTCGTGGGACTGTCCCTTTATAGTGGTTGTAATACCACACTGCTATTTGTTGGGCACTGTTGTTTTGACATATTATCAGTGGGTTGCCCTAGGGGACAATCTGCAATGGACTCCTGTTTGGGTGTGTGATCATACAGCAATATTTGTCATGGCACAAATGGGAATAGCTGACTACTGCTAGTATCTTAGTTGTATCCACACAGTTAATATGTTTGCACACTGTGGAATATGACATGTGTGATCAAGCATTAGATACTGACAGCCATTCTGTTCTTGCTGTATCTCTGCATAGTGTACTTCCACATATGTAATCCTGACATGTGTTCCCATTTTGTTGTCATTCAGGAAACATGTATGCCAGATGCTGTGCCCCTTTTACGGATGATGAGAATGATATAATTCTGGAAGGCCTCCATCAACACCACAAACACCTACTGTCCAGGGTGAAGCAAAACAGGGAACAGCAGGCAGCATTGTGGGCTGACCTTTTCCATGATGTTAACTCCATAGGTCACCAGGACAGGACATATGAGCAGGTTCGACACCCTGCCACAATTATGATTAATACTGCATGCAGAAAAACAGCAGATGTGGCCAGGGATCGTGGTGTCACCAATGGAGGGTCTGCAGCAGAACAACCACTCTCAGCCACTGAGGAATTCTTGGCAAGCTGAGGAGTATCCAGGTAGGCTTAGTTTGATTGGCATTGGAATATTGTTGCATTCAGTGTGTCAGGGTGTACATACTTTTATGTGGGTGTCAGGTTTCTGTTTTTTGGGGAGGGGAGTTTAACTGCAGTTTTAATCTCATGCTCAGATTTTGACCAAAATAATTAGCAAAGTAGCTACTGTAAATGTGAGATATATGGTCATATTACCCTGTTATAGTACATCATGCAGTGATGTTTACATTACCTTTCCCTCAGCTTTTCACAAGTCCCTCAGGAATCAGACAAGGCTGTGGTCCTACTCCTGGTAAGCACAACACTATTTTGTTACAGATGTAGATTTACTGCAATGTATTCCCTAAACTGTTTTCCCAGGCCTGATGGCTGGATTGATGTACTGTCGGCATGATTGCCAACTGCACAGATATTTTTTGACTGTACACACTTTAGAGTCATACCTATGCTTCGTAGGTGAGACCACACTGATAGATGTGACAGTATTATCAGGACATTACAGATTGCCATATATGTCAGCTATACAGAGTCTTCACATATGTTAAGAGTGTACCTCATTGTTGCTGATGAGATTGCTGTGTAAAAAGCTTTTATTTACATGTAACTACAGATGTTTGTGGGAAAAGTAATGTCCTCATGTCCAACTATATGAGGTTGAGGGTTAAACAGGTCCGTAATACTAACAACAGTGTATACATCATCACATATATTTCAACATAGTACTGCACAGCATAATAGTGCAGGTGTTAATGTACCGCTTTTCCCTTTTTTAACACAGGTGACTGGAAGGGGCTTGGTCTCTGTCCCCTACACAACCTGATGTCAGTGTCTCTTCAGACTCTGATGATGATGGTGGCCAAAGTGAGGCACAGGTTGGGGTTTCAGGGACTGAATCCATCCCAGAGGTTTACATCCCTCTTCTGCCCTCATTATCACCACACACAGTCAGTATACCTCCACATACCCAGACCCCAGAGGCCACAGATTTTGGGACAGTCAGAGGGTGGGGACATTGAACAGGAAAGAGTGGCAACTATGGCTCCAGTGAGTGTAGACACTGACCATAGCCAGAGATCTGGCAAGGTTCCACACAGGCAGATTGATAGGGATGTTCATAGGAGGCCTGTTGTCCTTCCACCACCTGTTGCAGGTGTCTCATCACAGGTCACTCGGCATATGTTTTAGACCATCATGGAGGCACAGGCATGTTCTGAAAGGAATCCCAGACAAATGCTGATGGGTATGGATGCAGCATAGTCTGACATCTGTAACTGCCTTCACCACATTGGTGATACCCTGGATTGGTTCACTGATGAAGTGGAAAAAGGTGGTCTGAGACAGATCGCAGAATATCTGTCTTGAAGCGCACATTGTCTGTGATGGAACCTCTAGTTGGAGTTGAGCATCGGACTTATGGACATAGGTTAGCAGCTCCATCTGCTGAGAGTCCATGTGGCCATGCAGAATCATGCTCCCATAGTGGCAATACATCCAATGCTCCAGAGGGGAGTGTGCTACCCACACCAAGACATGGCAGGCTATGGGCTTATGGTCACGGGTGTTCCCATGGAGGATACAGTCCCAGCAGACAGCAGTCACTGTCAGGAACTAGCACCACTTCTGACCTTGGGCATGGAGGTGCTAGTGCAACTGCTGGCAGAGCCAGTTCCCATATTTGGGCATGGAGACAGTGAATTGTGTTCTACCATGCATGGTTCAATGCTGTCCAACATACACACATGTAGGGCTTGCACTGAGCTTGATTGTGTTCACACACTCACACACCACTGTCAAATTCAGGTCACCTACAGACACACAGCACATTTCCATGGTCCATCTTCCCTACTTCCCTTCCTTACTCACAGACATGCTTTCAACCTATTGGGTCACCCTAGGCCTCCTGCACCCCCACACACCACCCTGTACAAGTGATGATACCTGTGCCATATCTCTGTCATCCTCATCATTGATGCATGGAAATGAAGCTATGTGTCTGATGCACAGGGTGACTATATAAATTAATATGCAATTGTGTAATGCAGTGTTGCTTTGCCATGCCACTTGTACTGGTCACTGACATATACTGTATGCTGACATTTGTAATGAGTAAGCCACATAATATTGTGTACCTTATGTTGTATGATGTTGTAATGGCTGTATACTTATACAATGAAAGGTGTGTCACGGACCTGTTTATGGTTCAGTTTCAGGAGTCTGTAGGGGACACCTATAGATGCACAGCAGCAATAAACCCATAGATGTCACAGCACAGGATGGAATGTCAGCACAGAAGAAATATGTCTTCAGCAAGGTACAGCACTATAGGTGCATGGCTCCATAGGTTTATATGTGTATAACAGGTTAACAAGGACAATGGTATCACTCAGCCTACTCATGCATCCCTAATCTATGAAAAGGTCTGATAACTTGATAAGTGCCACCAGGGTTTCTGGAGTTAACAAATTGACAAGCTGTGGTGATGGAGATGATCCTTCTAGAAATTTCTAGTGTCCATTGCAGACATTTGTCCTGCATCAGTGATGATTCTCTTGTTCTGCATTCCACTTTGTAACTTGCACATGATGTGTGTTACAGTAGACGTGCTTCACATGCATGGGGAGCCTGTTACATATTGGGTGTAGTGTCTGTGTTACATACCTGGCTCTTAAGCATGTATTATTTATACCACAGTGACAGTGTAGGTGTGTAGAACAGGTAATACATGTGTTAGTCCTGTCTTGAATAAGCGGGAGGTATACAGTGGGATCTGACACCTCCCTCTATAGCAGCCATACACATCCCCTCCAAAGCATGTAAGAGACAGACTACACATGTACAGTCTTGACACAGACTGCATCAGACATGTTATCTATTGGTTTACCATGAAACCTGTGTGGCTGCTACAGTTGTAAGATATGTCTGTGTAGTGACATAGCAAAGGTGCCATTGCACTCACTGATAGGTGTGATGAGTGCAAAATACAGTATAACAATGACAGTCTGGGATTTACATGCCATACCTTTCTGTATAGGTTGTACAAAACTGAATGAATCCCCACATATTACCAACCAGTGAATGTCAAAGACTACATTACTCACTGTGTCCATAAGTCCATGAGTAATGGCTTGTCTGTGTGCGGTGTGTAGACACTACTATATTTTCCAGAGGTGGATGACTTCCAAAAGGAGAGTATTGTGCAGTCCTTGGCATTTACTATTTGTCAGTGGCTCTGACAACAACTGAATGTGTGTCTCAGGCTATCCTGGATAACTGTTGGTTCTGTGTGGAATTCAGTGACAGCTCCTAATATGCAATCACCTGCTAATGTAGTAAGTCAGAGCTCACTGACAGTGACTGTGACTGCAGAGAGTGAATGGTTACAAGGGGTACTCCATTAATGATGTCTGAGGGAAGTCCAATGGTGACTGGTGTCATTGCAGTGTAGGTCTACCCAATGTTATCTTCCCAGTTTATCACTGTTAGACACTTGGCTAGCCACCAGCTGACAAACACTCTGTAAATAACCTACACAGTTTTCAGCAAGGCCTGCTGGCCTAATATAGTCAAGCACCATGGTCGGTAGAGTGAGTCATATTCCCCTCATCCATTGCATAGTGTAACACTCAATGAGGTCCACTAGTTAGGGTAGGTAGGCATAATCTGCCCTTGAGCAAAACAAACTGTGTTTGGTCCAGTGTCAGTACATGTACAGCATTGTTACTGATCATATCCATGCTCCTTTCATGGCTTTAAATCTCATACGACTGAAAGATCTAGGGACACTGCTTGACACTGCATGCTAGTTGTCCTGTGTGCAACTAAGTATCGGAGTTACTTCCATCATGTTCCAAGAAAAGAGTCATCCATGTTGTCTGTACAGAGCACAGGCAAACAATAGAGGGAAGTGTAATGCTTATACCCTGTGAAGATAAGGTGAGAGGTTTTATACAGGTATTCTGCAGTTGGACACTACTCAAGCAGTGTGTACTGAAAAGACACAATTACCGTGTGAAGAATTTGGAAAGCAGTGGAGTCCCCTGAATTGCTGGTGCCTGGATACTACTAGTGCTGATCTCACCACAACCACTCTTATGGGATACCATGCTGCAATACTTTTTCTGTCATCACATGCAAAATGTTACTATGAAGTTGTCCCACATCATGAAAGGCTCTGTAGGCTTTACATACCCGTCTCCAGGTAGATGCCTTTATCCTGAGCAATCAGTTGGCTTTTGCATGTATTATGCCTTCTGTACCAGGGTTGGTGGTATGTCACTAGGGAACTGACTACATGGTGATTAGGAGCACAGCTGCAGTGTCACAATATGCTGTGGAATGTCCAGTGACATAGATGTCCAGGCTTGCTGAAACAAGCAGCACAGTGGCGATGATCCATCTTAGGTGACAATTTCACAGCACTGCAACAGATTAATGGTAGATATCTGTATGACATGGCTGTGAGGTCTACTACAGAGGATTGGCCACCTTTGGCCAAAGTGTGCCCATCTGCCACATGTCCTAGGTATATCATGCTGTACAGTTATGTACCCAGAACACATGTCTATGTTCCCACATCATGTCGCACAACAACCAGTTTGCTGTCTGGCTGCTTGACAGGCATTAGACACTTGCAAGGCCAACGTCATGTCAGCAAAGTTGAACAAGTGCTCTGTGCATGCACAGACATCCATATCTTCACTGCAAGGTGTGCCTGCAAACATTGTGTTTCACGCTGTCAACCCCAAGGGTGTGGCAGCATGACCCTAACTTTGCAGGACTTGCACTGTGTCACATTTGTAGGCATGGTATTGGAACCAAGCATAATGACAGGATTATGGTCAATCTGAAGTCCACATGGCTGGCAAAGCATTGTATGGCACACCGTCAGGTGCTGTGTTACCTTAGGGGATCTACGTAAAGGTGACATGTTACATTTCATCATCTGTCATGACACTGCCTAATGATGGCATGCAGTGATATAATGGCACTAGTAATGACTTCTGATGAGATGTGGAAAGTGTCCCCATCCCTCTATTCCTATGCCACACAAACACAATGTGTGACAGATGTGGCTGTATTTCAAACCTTGATTCCATGGTGTCTCAAACAGCAGTCAGTATATATGGCAATGAGCATTTTTCCAACATGCACAGCTCACCTCCTGCACCAGCCATACCCACATTACACACACCTGCATGTGTGCAGCTCCTTACCAGACACATTCCCAAACAACAGACACCTCAAAAAATCCTACCTCTGGGGAGCACAGTACACATGATAGTGCATGGACCACTGTCTCACCTGTCAAACACCTGCGACAAAACACAAAATCAAATCTATTATTCATAGGTGGTTATATCATGCGACACACTGATGTTCGTGTTACCAAACTACATGTGGAAAACATCACAGTTAGCTGTCTGTGGGTTGAGATGATGCGCCATACTACACATTGCCTCAACCCAAGGAATATCAGGTAACATAATGATGACATCATATTTCCTGAGGGCGTGTACAACTAGGGACATACGTCACTGGACTGTATGCACATGACTGAGCTTAGACACTCTGTGGCACTTGCAGGTATGCCCATAGCTTTCAGCTGCATTTGACCTTCACCAAGGATGATGGCTCAACACATACGGAAAAATGATGGATGTCAGCAATTGCCTTGGCATGTGGTGTCATTGTAAGGGGATCTACTACATGTCTACCTGAAATGACTTGCTCAACAGACATCAATGCTTTGCCAGAGATGGTCTTCACCTCTCACCACTGGGATTTTGTGTACTGGCCAAGGCTGCTGACACCCCCACAGTGCATCTTATAGGCACTGCTTGGAAGGACAACATACCAATGAGAATGCCATCTTCATACAACATCATGGTTATGCTGCTATACACTGGGAATGGCAACACTAAACCCCACTCTGTGGAAGGTGTTCCCACCTTGGAATATGCAGACATTTGTGCAGTCAAAGACACCTAGTTCAAGGCTATTGGCAGCACGATGGCCTTACCAGATTACACATCAGTCCACATGTTCAGACCTTAAACTGACAGTGTGTAAGGTAATGCAGGTGGTGTATACATATTTATTAAGGATAGATACCCATCCAGATTTAGTGAAACACTAAGATTTCCCACTAAGATTTCCTGGAGACACTGCAGGTGCTATTCACTGCTGGAAGGGCACCTAATCAAGCCATTACCAGCTACAGGAGCAGCTCCATTAATCCAGACACTCATTGTGCTTATTTGAATGTACTTGTGTCTATAAGATATATCAGTCTACCATGGTTTAGGGTGGCATTAAGTAACCACCGTGTTTTTTAGTCATGCTGAAGCTCAATTGCCCAAATGCTAGTCCATGTCCTTAACTACAATAATCCTGGACCAGTGGTGTGATATCCCTACAAGGGGAGCCAATGTAGTGCTTCATGTATCTACCAATAAGGGTGACCATTGCAGCCCCCACTGGGAGGTCCTCCTTGGTTAGATCTGACCACAGATCAGTCTTATTAAAACTATCAGACCTAACCTCCCCCTTGCAAAACATGCAGAAATATACTTCAAGAAATCCTCTTATGGGATGGTTTACATAGTGTGACTGCACCACCCCATCAGATGGAACAGGCAAGAATGCAAAGCTCTACATCCATGCATTATGTAAGCAGCAGTACAACTGCATATACTAGACTGTACCTGACAGGAAGAATATGAGCTCCTCATGGCACAACAAACCTGACTGGTGGGCAACTGCCATTAGCAGGCTGTATAATAAGAGGTGGACATTGCTGTGTGACCGTTGGGGTGAGGGTGCCCCACAAAATGGAGGCACAGCCTCCTCAGCTAAAACATGCACATAGTGTTGTTGTGACATCATACAGAAACAGAATGTGACAAAATCAGCCTCCTCCACAAAGCAGAACCACAATGCACAGTGAAGTTACATGTGTAACTTCAGAGGACAGGCCCAGATTGTTGGTGAACTCGTACTTAATGATACCACATAGCTAACCTGTTGTCCCAAAAGTTCTGCATCAACTTCATTCCCCTGTCCCCACCACATGTGCCACATGAGATTCCTACAACCTGTCTCATACCTTCCATATCTACAGAGCAGGTCATAACTGTCCTCGATATGGGGAATGCACAACATCTATTGGACATGCTAACATCCCAGGCTGTGTCCTACATGGTATCCAACAAGGATTACTAACACCATTGGGAACACCTTGCAATCATACTGAAACCACTGGCTGCATCCCAGCTGACTGGACAATGGGAATTATTATCCCCTTGCACAGAGGTGACGCATCCACCGACCAACTGAAGTATAGACCTATTTTCCTGAGTAGCCATATCTGTATGCCCATGGGGCAAATCATCATGGAGCTGCATAGCAAACATATATATGATCTACAAACAGTTGACTGTACACAGTTTGGATTTCTAACAGGGAGATCATGGCTGTTAAATGTGGTGGACATGTCTGAGGCAGTCACCAAGGAGTTGGTGAGGGTCCATCAGGGCATACAACTCCTTGGACTTAGTCAAGCCATGTGACTCTATTCCCCCCTCAGGCATCATTGACGTAAGTACCCACATAGGAATCCATGGTAATATCATTATAGGGGTCACTAAGTGGCTCAGTGATGGCACATTTACTAAAAATAGGGAAATCCACCTCTAATAGCTGATCTTGTAAGCAGCAGTGTTCAACAGGGCTCAGTCCTTGGTCCTGTACTGCTTGGAATCCATTTAACCACGATACAAGCAAATACTGAATGTTTGTGGCTAACAGCATTGGCTGATGCCTGCAAACTGTGAGTGGTCATAGAATCTGTGAGTTAAAAGTAATTCTGTCCTCGGCTGCTGTGTATCCTGGTGTTAGCGTCTGCATCTATAGTAAGCTTTCTTGCCCTGCATTACCCTCTGCGACTACGCCTGGCTTGGACGCCGACACCTAAAATAAAATGTAACAAGCTCTACTGACTCATCCCCTTTATGGGACTAGAACTAAGCTTCTCCTAGAAGGAATTAAGGAACTTTCTTGCCCTGCATTACCCTCTGCGACTACGCCTGGCTTGGACGCCTATACCTAAAATAAAATATAACAAGCTCTACTGCCTCATCCCCTTTATGGGAATAGAACTAATCTTCTCCTAGAAGGAATTAAGGAACTTTCTTGCCCTGCATTTCCCTCTGCGACTACGCCTGGCTTGGATGCCTATACCTAAAATAAAATATAACAAGCTCTACTGCCTCATCCCCTTTATGGGAATCGAACTAAGCTTCTCCTAGAAGGAATTAAGGAACTTTCTTGCTCTGCATTACCCTCTGCGACTACACCTGGCTTGGATGCCTACACCTAAAATAAAATATAACAAGCTCTACTGCCTCATCCCCTTTATGGGAATAGAACTAAGCTTCTCCTAGAAGGAATTAAGGAACTTTCTTGCCCTGCATTACCCTCTGCGACTACACCTGGCTTGGACACCTACACCTAAAATAAAATATAACAAGCTCTACTGCCTCATCCCCTTTATGGGAATAGAACTAAGCTTCTCCTAGAAGGAATTAAGGAACTTTCTTGCCCTGCGTTACGCTCTGCAACTATGCCTGGCTTGGACGCCTATACCTAAAATAAAATATAACAAGCTCAACTGCCTCATCCCCTTTATGGGAATAGAACTAAGCTTCTCCTAGAAGGAATTAAGGAAGTATGTACAACTGCTGCTAAACCTTTGTATTACTATAGATATCTAAAGCCCTGCTAGGTGTTCAGTACGCTTCCTTGCCAGGAAAGCCAGCAGCCAAACCCTTATCAACTCTATACCTCCCATACTTGCCCCTCTTCTAGCTCACTTATTTTATACTAGTCCCTTTCTCTCCTCAACATAATCCAGTTTAGGGATCTGCCCCGGTGGAATCACAGGTGCACTTGAGCATTTGTCCACTAGATGTCACCCTCTCCCCACTATTCTTGACTTTCCACATCTTTTACTTTACTTTCTTGTACTCTATACAAGTTCTAACTTCCCTATTTTTTTCTCTCTCAGTTTTAAACATCATAGGTCACTCCATCCTACTAAATCCTCTGTCCCCTGTACTTACCTTCTGCATTTAACATTCCACTGATAGGTTCTTGCTCTTATCCTGCCTTCCTTGGCTCTACCCACTCCGTTCGCCCTCCGGGCTCACTCCGCTCCCCCACTCTGCCCCCAATTCCCACCCGCCCCAGCACCTCTACATTTATACCTTCATAACCACACCCACTACACCACCTGGCCAATTGCTCTCCATAACTCTCTCAACACCCACTTCCTTACTCCCCCCATACTAACCATCACTCATCTCACCTAGAAAACCCTACCTGGCCAATTAGTCTCTATTGCTCAGCCAACACCCTCTCCCTAACCCCACCCATATCAACCATTACTCAATAATACACTCCCCACAATTATCAGAGGCATACCAACTCCTCTGTATATACAACCCTCCTGCTCCTAAAAGTTTACTTAGCAACAACATACCAACTCTTAACAACCATTTTCTTTTCTTTTTTTAACAGCCATCTTTATAATCTTCCCAAAACCCATATCCTCCTCCACTCTACTACTACTTCTCCTCAATATAGCCTACCTTTAGTACCTCACCCAGCCCATACATATTAACCACTCACAATCCTTCCACATAACCATACATCTTAACTCACCTCCCTTAAAATCACACACCATAATATCTCCCCATCTTTATCCTATAAAAAAACACCTACTCTTTTCTTATAAACTTATTACCCCTCATAAACATTCTACCACCATAATAACTAACAAATCCTTCATCAACATAATAAACCCAACCTATACTCTAAGCAGTCCAAATACCTCTCCAACCCAATCCTATATCTAATAACCACTCTATTATCAGGAGATATTCACACCAACCCTGGCCCCTCCACCTCTTCCACTACAGACAAGTCCATACTATTCACCTCTCTAAACTCCCAAAGCATAGTAAACAAAATCCCAAAACTCCAAGCCTGGCCTGGCTTATACATAATAAACCTGACATCCTATCAATCTCTGAAACTTGGTTAAAAACCCACATAAAAGACCATGAAATAACACCACCCAACTATTCAATCATCAGAAAAGATAGATCCCATAAAAAGGGGTGGAGTAGCTCTCCTATCCTCATCCTCCTTGTCAGTCACCCCTTATAACAAACCTGTCCCCAACTTCAATAATGCTGAACTACTCCTAGCACTATTTCAAATTAATAAACACAAGCACATATGTATAGCCTCCCTCTACGTCCCCCCTGGAGACAATATTACTACACTCGAGAACATCCTCTTCTGGTTCCCCACCAATATTAGCAATGAAATAATAATCTTGGGTGACACGAATATCAATTGGTCCGCCATTCAGTCACCCACAAACCCACTTAATATCAACCTTTATAATTTCTCACAGCTAATAAACTCCATAACCCGCCCTCAAAAACCCTTTCCAATGGTAGCATTATAGACTGGATTTTAGTCTCTCACCCTCATTATTTCTCTGATAGTGGTATACTTCCGGACCCCCTTAGTGATCACCTACCCACCTTCACATATCAACTCCCTTCACCTTTACAGAGAACACATAATTATATAACTACTGCAACCAAAAACTTCAACCCAATAGCTTTCACTGACTCTCTAAAAGTAATTAATTGGAACATTCTAAAACTCTATCTCTAGATAATGCTGTGGCCCACTTCAACTCAACCTTCTTAAACCTTCTAGACTACCATGCTCCTTTAAGGTCTAAAGAATAAAACTCAAAACCACCCCTGGCTAACCAAAACACACACTAACAGCCATGCGACACAGAGATAAAGTCTGGGCACTTTACCAGAAAAATAGGTCTCCTCATCTATAATGAATACAAAACACTTAGAAACAAAGTAAAAAGCTTATTATCACTGATCAACAAAATTACTTCTCCATACTCCAAAATAATAATAAAACAAACCCTCAGAAATTCTGGAAAGGAATCTCTACCCTTATCAATCCCGGCAAAACAGTCAACCCCACCCCAGACCCCAATGCTCCTGACATAGATTTGGCCACACAATTTAACTCTTTTTTCATTAATTCTATTTCCAAACTAACCTCTTCATTCTCTAACATCACCATACCTCCACTTCACCCCCATCCTTCTCTACTAACGCTCTTCCCTCCACTACTCTCACTTCCTCTACATTATCACCACCCTCTAATACCCTCTCTTCCCCTTCCTCACCTTTCTCACTAAAATCTATACCCACATCTACCATAAAAAACTCCTCCAGATAATGCCCCAGATAACATTCCTTCGTACTTTCTTAGCATAGCTGCAGAAGCCATTGCCTACCCCATTAGTATTCTAATCAACCGCTCTATCCAAGAAAGCATAGTACCCTAAATTTGGAAAAAGGCTTTTATCATACCTTTACATAAAGGTGGCAATAATAACAATACTACTAACTTCCGTCCCATCGCTATCCTGTCTCCCCTCTAAACTCCTAGAAAAGTGTATCCATCTACAACTCCTACCATATCTCTTAGCCAATCACCTGCTTACTCCAACACAGCATGGTTTTAGACCCAGTCATAGCACTATGACAGCCCTCCTCTCCTTCTTAGAAACTATAAATAAAGCCCAGGACTTTGGTCATATTGTTTCTACCCTCCTACTTGACCTCTTATACCACCTCCTGCCCGCCCCAGCACCTCTACATTTATACCTTCATAACCACACCCACTACACCACCTGGCCAATTGCTCTCCATAACTCTCTCAACACCCACTTCCTTACTCCCCCCATACTAACCGTCACTCATCTCACCTAGAAAACCCTGGCCAATTAGTCTCTATTGCTCAGCCAACACCCTCTCCCTAACCCCACCCATATCAACCATTACTCAGTAATACACTCCCCACAATTATCAGAGGCATACCAACTCCTCTGTATATACAACCCTCCTGCTCCTAAAAGTTTACTTAGCAACAACATACCAACTCTTAACAACCATTTTCTTTTCTTTTTTAACAGCCATCTTTATAATCTTCCCAAAACCCATATCCTCCTCCACTCTACTACTACTACTCCTCAATATAGCCTACCTTTAGTACCTCACCCAGCCCATACATATTAACCACTCACAATCCTTCCACATAACCATACATCTTAACTCACCTCCCTTAAAATCACACACCATAATATCTCCCCATCTTTATCCTATAAAAAAACACCTACTCTTTTCTTATAAACTTATTACCCCTCATAAACATTCTACCACCATAATAACTAACAAATCCTTCATCAACATAATAAACCCACCCTATACTCTAAGCAGTCCAAATACCTCTCCAACCCAATCCTATATCTAATAACCACTCTATTATCAGGAGATATTCACCCCAACCCTGGCCCCTCCACCTCTTCCACTACAGACAAGTCCATACTATTCACCTCTCTAAACTCCCAAAGCATAGTAAACAAAATCCCAAAACTCCAAGCCTGGCTTATACATAATAAACCTGACATCCTATCAATCTCTGAAACTTGGTTAAAAACCCACATAAAAGACCATGAAATAACACCACCCAACTATTCAATCATCAGAAAAGATAGATCCCATAAAAAAGGGGGTGGAGTAGCTCTCCTATCCTCATCCTCCTTGTCAGTCACCCCTTATAACAAACCTGTCCCCAACTTCAATAATGCTGAACTACTCCTAGCACTATTTCAAATTAATAAACACAAGCACATATGTATAGCCTCCCTCTACGTCCCCCCTGGAGACAATATTACTACACTCGAGAACATCCTCTTCTGGTTCCCCACCAATATTAGCAATGAAATAATAATCTTGGGTGACACGAATATCAATTGGTCCGCCATTCAGTCACCCACAAACCCACTTAATATCAACCTTTATAATTTCTCACAGCTAATAAACTCCATAACCCGCCCCTCAAAAACCCTTTCCAATGGTAGCATTCTAGACTGGATTTTAGTCTCTCACCCTCATTATTTCTCTGATAGTGGTATACTTCCGGACCCCCTTAGTGATCACCTACCCACCTTCACATATCAACTCCCTTCACCTTTACAGAGAACACATAATTATATAACTACTCGCAACCAAAAAACTTCAACCCAATAGCTTTCACTGACTCTCTAAAAGTAATTAATTGGAACATTCTAAAAACTCTACCTCTAGATAATGCTGTGGCCCACTTCAACTCAACCTTCTTAAACCTTCTAGACTACCATGCTCCTTTAAGGTCTAAAAGAATAAAACTCAAAACCACCCCCTGGCTAACCAAAAACACACTAACAGCCATGCGACACAGAGATAAAGTCTGGGCACTTTACCAGAAAAATAGGTCTCCCCTCATCTATAATGAATACAAAACACTTAGAAACAAAGTAAAAAAGCTTATTATCACTGATCGACAAAATTACTTCTCCATACTCCAAAATAATAATAAAACAAACCCTCAGAAATTCTGGAAAGGAATCTCTACCCTTATCAATCCCGGCAAAACAGTCAACCCCACCCCAGACCCCAATGCTCCTGACATAGATTTGGCCACACAATTTAACTCTTTTTTCATTAATTCTATTTCCAAACTAACCTCTTCATTCTCTAACATCACCATACCCTCCACTTCACCCCCATCCTTCTCTACTAACGCTCTTCCCTCCACTACTCTCACTTCCTCTACATTATCACCACCCTCTAATACCCTCTCTTCCCCTTCCTCACCTTTCTCACTAAAATCTATACCCACATCTACCATAAAAAAACTCCTCCAGATAATGCCCCAGATAACATTCCTTCGTACTTTCTTAGCATAGCTGCAGAAGCCATTGCCTACCCCATTAGTATTCTAATCAACCGCTCTATCCAAGAAAGCATAGTACCCTAAATTTGGAAAAAGGCTTTTATCATACCTTTACATAAAGGTGGCAATAATAACAATACTACTAACTTCCATCCCATCGCTATCCTGTCTCCCCTCTCTAAACTCCTAGAAAAGTGTATCCATCTACAACTCCTACCATATCTCTTAGACAATCACCTGCTTACTCCAACACAGCATGGTTTTAGACCCGGTCATAGCACTATGACAGCCCTCCTCTCCTTCTTAGAAACTATAAATAAAGCCCAGGACTCTGGTCATATTGTTTCTACCCTCCTACTCGACCTCTCTAAGGCCTTTGACACTATCTCTCACAAACTACTTCTAACTAAACTCTCCCAGCTTAACATATCTCCTTCCTCTCTGAACTGGTTCTCTAGCTACTTATCTAATAGATATCAAGCAGCAAAATGGAAAAAGGCCACCTCCTCATTCCTTAATACCCCAACTGGAGTTCCCCAAGGTTCCATACTGGGTCCTCTCCTATTTAATATATTCATAAACGACTTCCGCAATTCTATCCCTTTCTCTAATATCATCCAATATGCAGATGATTCAACTATTATCTGTTCTGCCACATCCATCCCAATACTCCAAAAGCTTACACAAGATGCATTCTCAACCACCGAACAATAGATGAAAGAAAACCACCTAGCACTTAATGCCTCTAAAACCAAATTAATGGTATTTACTCCCTCTAAACTCACCTCTATCAATACAAACACTTTTTCTATCACTAGCCATAACAACACATCCTTGGAATTGGTGTCAGAGGCTAAGTTACTTGGGGTCCAAATTGACAGTCAGCTTAAATTCAACTCCCATATTCAACTAAATATCAAAAAAACTCATCAAAAACTAGGCATGCTCTACCGACAAAATCGTTACCTTACACCCTTCACTAAAATCACTCTCTCCACCTCATTTCTTATCTCCTCTCTTCTCTATGGAGCCCCACTCCTAACTAACCTACAATCTTCCCTTAAAACACAACTTTCCTCTTACTACAACAAAATTGCCAAGTTCGCTACCAGCCATAAGGTATCTACCCACCACTGTTCTTCTCTCCACAAACTAAAATGGCTAGAACTATCCAACCAACTTATTCTCAACTTACTCTTGCACACAAGCTCATTTTCAAACCCTTCCTCTGTCCATCCCTTTCCTCTGCCTTTAAAATGCACCTTCCCAACAGAGTACTAAGATCTAATAACCAAAACCTAATAGAATTGTACAAACCAACTTGTCCCCCAGGTAGAAATCTCCTATCCTATGGTTTAGCATGTCTCTGGAACTCCCTACCTCCATCCATTCGTACCACTTTCAACCACTTTATATTAAAAAAATCTCTTCACTCTCATCTACTGTCCCAGTGGGAATGCTCCTGCACCCATCCGTCATAATGTACACTGGCATTTTCTTTTTCCCCCTCCTTTCTGGGAACTTCCTTGTTACTGCCTCTCCTAACTCATACATTCCCCCTTGTACTTACTTAGCTAATTATAACAAATGCATTATTTTGTTTCCTATTTGCTAGCTTCCTAAGATATAATGGCTTCTCAGTTTTTATATTGAAATGTTTCCTTTTCTAGTCTGTATCATCTATAATGTTCCTCACCAGTATGTACTACCTGAAATGTTATGCTGCAAGCTGTATAATTTGTAAATATTGTAATCTAATCTAAAACCTATTGTAACCTTGTTTCTGGAGCTTTTCTCCCTAGGACTCCATTGAAAATGGGTTCATATTGGCCCAATGGACTATCCTGGTAAACCAACTGCAAATAAATAAATAAAATTTCAATATCCTACAAGAAGACATTGCTGAACAAATGCCTGTTGACATACTAATGGCCATAAACT
>NC_056739.1:691569966-691584966 GCF_019279795.1 Protopterus annectens | reverse complement strand
ATGTAGCAGATCTGCAGCAGCCCCTAGCATTATCTCAGTTAAAATTCCCAAGTTTGTACTCCAATGGTGCAAAGTATGGGGGAAAATCAGAATGTAGGGTATGTGCATACTTTATACAGCTCTGCTGTAGGTGCAGAATGTGTGATTGGCTAATTATGATGCATTCCATCTGCCTACAATATAATTAACATTATTTAATGGCCCTATTTCAGTGCACAATACCACGCACAGTTCCATGCAGCATAGCTTATACAAAGGTAAAAATTTCTAATTGAATACATCCAGTTTTAAGAACACTCTCAGCCAGGATGCGTGCCACACAAAAATGCACATCTAAGCTTAAAAGAGCTTAGAAAGGAGAGGACACCCCCTGATGTCAGCCACATTCTGTGAAAAGATCAACATGGTGTAAGACCCCACAAGGGGGTTATGCGGACATGATTACATCTTTCAGTTACTCCACCTTATTTTCATACTTATCTGTCCTGACAGCCTGGGAACTACACGCTTCATATCCATATCACCTTATCAACAGCAGCAATGCACCATTGTAGGGACCCCACGCAAGGTCCTATAATACATTTCTGTCACATAGCATAAAATTCTTTTTCCTATTTTTTTTCTATTAAGCATGCTTGCACACTGAGATGCATAGTGCAAACATGCCAAGATTATTAAAAAATTATTAATTTAACTTATTCCCTTTAATCTTTCTAACATACCAAATAATGGTTTTGCTCATATGTGTATGTGGTATTACATTTTCAGGGGATTTATGTCCACAGTTTTGTAGTTTTACACCCCCTTTTGTCTGTCTAGACTCCTGTACGTGGAAGTTTTCTGCATACACTATGGACACAGCCACAGGGTCTGAACAGATGCCTTTCTGCTTGTTAGATTGCTCTACCTACCTCATTTGCATGAGATTAACTGCTTATGAGGTGATTTGCAGGTCACAGAATTTTCCATATTTGCATGTGTGTGAGTGCCGCTCAGCAGTGCTTACTGAACCTTGTAATATGTTCGCGTCTGCGTATGCATCAAGTGGCAAAGCCTACATGAAAAAATGTAGACTTTATTAAATTTCCCCTAAATTTTTTCCAAGCCTCCTAAATTATTGAAATATGAAATGAACCCTTCTTTAAGCAATCTGTCAGTCACCCTGTCACTTATTCTGCCAGTATAATCATGCTGTCTTGGCTATGCATTCAAAGTAACATTTATTACTCTATAATTATGCACTACATGTAATAGTTCCCTTTTAATTTCTACCATCATTGCACTTCATTCACCATTCCACACTGCATCTTTCTATCATGAAAGCAAGAACTGAAGCTCTCCACATTACTTATCTGTACCAAACTAATTAAATACCCAAATCACTATTCACTTTTCTGTCTTTTACTTCTGGACCACTATCTACCCTAGCTGGGACTACATTCAACATACACCCATCCAATATCATTAAAACTTATAACAAGATGTAGGTATTCTTAACGGTGGTATAAACAATACACTTCACAAAATATATGAAATAACGTTTAACGAAAAAATCCACCATAATGTGGTAATCTAGTTTCCTACTCTAAGCCTGCCTTAGGAAACAAAAAGGCTTAGAGCTCCTGCACTAATCTGTAAATAATGAGGGTCACATGAGATCATCAGGGAAACATGTTCCCTGACATATATGCTACAGTCTCATGTTTATATATGCAGATGTTGCTTTTGTGACAATGGATGGTGTTGCAGCTTGGAATCGTACACATCACTGCATGTAAAGTTAATTTGACCTAACTGGGCAAGGCTGCTTGGAATCACACACCATTGCATGTAAAGTTAATTTGACCTAATTGGGCAGGGCTGCTTGGAACCACACACATCATTGTATGTAAGGTTAATTTGACTTAACTGGGCAGGGCTACTTGGAATCACACACATCATTACATGTAAGGTTAATTTGAATTAACTGGGCAGGGCTGCTTGGAATCACATACATCATTGCATGTAAGGTTAATTTGACCTATTTGGGCAGGTCTGCTTGGAATCACACACATCACTGCATGTAAGGTTAAATTGACCTAAATGGCCAGGGTGGTATATGGAATCCATTGGGTATCTGCTGTGTAATTTCACTACCGTTGTCATGGATTGAGTGCTAGATTGTATACAGAAGCTCCAAGCTTACCCACTTTCCCATCCCTCCATCATTCCTCCAGCACCTAAGTCACTAATTGAACCTGGAACAACTGGTCCTAGGCAGGTCTCCCTCCCTGTGTGCTGCAAAGGACTCTAAATCTTCCAAAATTAGCTTGCACATCTGGCAAGTCTTGGACTATATACTGCTGGACCTTGCTAGATAATAACTGATTTCCAGCTCTCAAAGAGCAGTCATAATTGCTGTTGTCTACTTTCTTTTCCTATCTCCCACTCTACCTTTAAACGCAACTTGAGCACCCTAAATTCTACTACCAGATGAAAACAGAACATAACCATACTCATAGTCATACTAGATGGCTTCTAGTATGAGCATATGGCTTTGATATAAACTTCCTCAGTCCAAGCATACATGATCTAAACAGCTTCCTGTATGATATCACTGTGTTTCAGCTAGCAAAAGAGCCAACCAGAACAAATTTAATTACTGACAACCACACACTTAATGATGTGTTCATAACAAATCAACCTGGAGAGTTAACAATATTTAAATTTATTTACACAAATAACCTTCAGATGGCTTCTAGAGAGGCCTAAACGTCCACACATTCTCTTTCTCTCACATCCAAATCACTCTTGTGATACTATACAAAATTTGTAAATTTTCCTGAGTTCTTTTGAAGTGAACTGAGTAGTATTAGATCTCATGTGCAAATATTGCTACTTCTGTACTTAACTGTTCTTACACAATCATCAAAAATAACCTCTTTCTACTGAAAAAAAAGTTTGTACAAAGCTACACATTTATCAAGCATGACAAATGTGCTATGCTCTCTACCTAAATGAGAGTCCATGTAAACTTACTGTAAGATCTCCAGTCTTCAAACTACTATACTACAGGTGTACATCTGCATGTGCACACACACTTGTACATATTCCATTGACTAACTAAGATGAGAAAAAGATTCAGTGGTTAAATACAATGCACATTTGTATTTGGCAAATCACAATCATTATAAACCCTATAAAATTCAGGAAAGACATCTGTTACCTGGCTGGCCATTGCAAGTCAAATAATCCTACTGCATCTTTTACACCCAATGAATTGCAAAATAATTTGCTACATCTACCTAAATTCATCTAGCTAATATCCCTCCTCCACTTTGGGTCCATGAATGCCTTATTTCTAATTCAAAAATATCTTTTATCATGGAACAAGCAAACTGTTTGAATCTCGTAGGTTCATAGGTTGGTATTAGGCTATCAGCCCTAAGGCCTATGCAAGCCTAGCCATAACAATTCCCTGGAATTTTTTTCCCGCAATATTTACTTCTCTGGACCCCTGTCTAGCAGGGCGACTGACATGATCCCCGGGGTGAATTTCCTATCTCCCATCCAATCATCAAGGTTCCTTTTGAAGAGGGCCAATGAGCTGCTCTGCTTGACATGTATGGACAGTCTATTCCAGAGTATGGGGAGTCTCTGGGTCAGGAACCTATCCCTCCAGCATGTTTTGTTCATTGTGATGATAAGGTTTAGATCATAGGGTCATAGGTTGGACAGATGACACACACACACACATGCCTAGGGCCACTTTAGAGTGTCCAATCCACCTACATTAGCATGTCTTTGGGAGGAAGCCGGAGCACCCGGAGGAAACCCACGCAACCACAGGGAGGCCATGCAGACTCTGCACAGAAGGCACCCCAACTGAGGATCGAACCGGAGAGCCTCTTGCTGTGAGGCTGCAATGCTAACTGCTGCACCACCGCGGCCACCTATATTTTTAACTATGGCTCAGCTACAAATGTCCACTACAAATTGTTCACAAAAAATGTGACAACAGAATTATTCCACAGCTACAACATCTCTTAAACCTCTGCTTTATGCAGAGCAAATGTCCCAGATAATGGAAAGATGCACTCATTACCCCCTTTCCTAAGTGCAGCAAACCAGCAAATACTGCAGAATGTAGGTCAGTGTCACTGCTGCTGCCCTTAGGTAAATGGTTTGAATAAAAAGCTGTTTATAATCAAGTCACCAAATAACTTTACAAGTATTGCATGGTTTTATAAGAATCAATCTTCAACGTGTTTTTTTATAAGAGGAAGAAGTACCCATGCTTACCTAGTCATACTTCATGGTGTTGTAGTAATGGTAATAATACGAATAATAACTGGCATTAGACAGATGAACTAAGCATAGACTTCACCAAAGCTTTAGTTGTATAAAATGTAACCTCATACTAAATTCTTTTTGCTTAATCCATAGTATATTAACTACCTGAAAGAACACGTATTGCTCATTCTTTCTCATCTCCCCTGGTGTTCCAGTGGTCTCAGTTTTACATGCCATTCTTTTCAACCTTTTCATTACTTACCTACCTACTGATCTCAGACTATCTAATCTTATTTTATATGCACATGGTATTCTTTAAGCAAACATACATAACCTAGGCAACATACGTTGAATGCATCGAAAATTAAACCGATGCTCATTGTCACTCCACATAAGCTTAAAAATATTATCTAGCCTTGCAGAATCTTTTATTTACAATAACTAAATCCCTAAATATGTATCCTTCTTCAAATATGTAGAGATAACTTTTGATCCCTCTTTATCCATGTCATCTGTCATTAATAACATAAAAGCAAAAATCAAGGTAACCCATTGTAACCGACATAGAATACCTCATTGTCTCAACCACAATTAGAATATGGCTTGCCCTTCATTCCCAATGCCTCTAAGGAAAACAAAACTCACTGAAGTTACAAAAGTGTATAATAGGATCTGCCACTTTAGTTTTTCTTCCCCAAGACAGAACATTACTTCATCACTTTTAGGTATTCAAAGGGTCTAGCAATGCAACATGTTTTGGTTATTCCTCACTTTGCAAAATTATGCATATGATCCTATATAACATTACTCTTTTACTCTCTTCTAAACAGACAATAAAACTGCTCAGTCAGATGTGTTGCTATGCGGACAATGAAAAAAAAACTGCAGACACATAGATATAATTTAACCATTACTGACCAGTGCTTGTAGAGACACTTTTACCCTGTTCATTTTTTATAGTAATATTTAATTGCTGCAAAAATAAATAAATAAACACATAAGGCATTAACGTTGCTCATAACTTAAAATAAAATGTACCCATGGAATATATGGTGCTCCGAGGGCAGAGCAGCTCCAACTGACTTGCTATTCAAGTCACATCATTATGTTCTTCTAAACGTGATGTTACAGATGTACAGACCTCACAGCTTTCAAAATAATAAACCGGATGCCTCCTCAATGAAGGAATAAAGTTGGGGATATGCTCAATTGTGACTGCCCAGAGAGAGAAGAGGGGTGATTTAGTATTAGTAAGACACATTCCCCGGGATTCATGAAGCTGGCGCCAGGCGCAGGAGTAGCATAGGTGGTATAACACCAAATATGGCCACCGAGTGATTCAGGTATGATCCAGTTCCAAGTGCACTACCAGCGTATGCCAGCTCTGTGCAGCTCCCAGCGTAGGTATGCAAATCACCCCATGTGCAGTACTGCAGCATGCAAATGAAGGTACATAGTGATTCATGAAGTGGCATAGGTGTAGCATAAGCCTACAGAAATGTAAACCAAAAAAAATGATTTACATGTTGACAAACAGAACATCAGAGCCTTGGAAGCGGACCAGACTCATGTATTACAAAGTTAACATATGCCAATGGCTAAATATACAGCCAATGGCATAAGAAAAGATGCACAACACATAAAAAATAACATGCAATGTCATGGCCACAGTAACGCAAAGTACAACCATAGGGTATGTGTGCACAAATGGGAACACAGGGAAAATATATACAAATGTCATAAAATAGCAATGTAACACAAATCATGATTTCACCATAATAGTCAATGGTATGCATGCTACACCACAACCAAGCTGTAAGGGTTGCTAAGGGCCTGTGACAGTGTTTGGCACAGTAACTATGAATTAGTAGTCAATGCCATGCAAATGAGGCAAGTAATAGTGAATCTCAAATGTCCCGCTGGCCTAAGGATGTACAATACGGTGCAGCACTACAACACCAAGGAGTGGTCTGGAGGAATACATCACATCAGCAGTGGGGTGTGCCACTGCAGCTGTAAGAACATTGGAGCAATGCAAATCTGGGCTGCCCATTGCTAAGCAAAGCCACAGGACAGGGGCATGGATGTAGGTATAGCTTTGCTCAGCTGAGAGCACACATGGTGCCCGAAAGCGCATGTGTACGTGGATGAAAACATGCCTGAAAACTGTAAGCGGACTCACACGCCGTGCACCACAGCCCAAAAAGGAAGTTTAGGGGAAGACAATAAGGAAATGCTACAGTAGGGTAATTGGAGTACAACTGAGCAATTAACACCTATTAACTCACAGTGGGCAATTGACACCAGCTAGCAAGGCTGCTAGCAGCAACCTGCAGAACAGGATAGGGGATGTGTCAGATTGCAAAGAAAAAAGAACTGTAACTGCCAAGCAAAGCAAACCTGCAGTAGATTGGCAATAGAACACATTTTGCAATACAATCCTGGTTCGGGAAAGTACAAAACAAGAAAGCAAGCTGCTGGATGCATGCCAGACAATGGGAGGGGAATTGTTAAGAAAAGTGGAGGCAAGGGCAAGAGGTAATCCACGGCAGCTAAATGTAATTCAACACCAAAGGCAGCACAATAGCAGTATCTGTAGTAAAACACAAGATACCCTGCAGCTCCGAATGTACATACACACCCTATGACATCATCAGTGTTCAAAGCACAATAGTATAAAGTGTGAAGGTGCTTCAAACACACTTGTGTATTCCCAAACACTGCACCATTGGTGTAAACAGACGGGGAACCTTTAGAATGTACTTGTTGGGAGCTGCCATAGCTGTGATTCATCAGCATGTGTTGGAGACTGAAGGTGTTGTGGAGGACGATGCTGACAACCACCTCAGGCCCCAGAGGAGGAGAAGAGTGTTCAGACCAAGGGTAACCTACCAAGGGCTACATGATCTGGAGATAGTAGAGCATTACAGGGTGGACAGGGACATCATACAACAAATAGTTGAGCTGTACCGGCCACGCCTGAGAGCCAGAGACAACAGAGGGGAACCCATCCCAGTGGACACGAAGGTATGTGTAAGCCTGAGAATACTAGCCACAGGTACCTTTCAAAGGCCAACTGGAGATATCATGGGGATCTCACAGGCATCAGCATCCAGGGTACTCCACCAGTTCCTGGATGCCATGTTATCACATGCCAATGAGCATATATACTTCCCCCGAACTCAGGAGGAGTTGGCCAGCAATATGCATCTCTTCCACCATGTGGCACACTACCCGGAGGTACTGGGTGCAATAGACTGCACGCACATACATATCAAGTCACCACCCGGATACCATGGTAGGCGCTACATAAACCGCAAGGAATGCCACTCCATCAACTGCCAGGTCGTGTGCAATGCCCAGGGAATTATCACAGATGTGTGTGCTGGGAGCCCTGGAAGCTACCATGACTCCATCTGGCATGCCTCACAGCTGTATCAGGTATTTGTCAGGGGGGGCATCCCATATGGCCACCTTGTGGGGGATGCTGGCTATGCACTGGAGCCATGGATGATGACTCCCATCAGAAATGCACACACACCCATGCAATAATGCCGTAATGAGGCACACGCACAAACCAGAATCATCATAGAGCATGTGTTTGGGATGCTGAAATCATGGTTCCATTGCTTGGACATATCTGGTGGACCCCTGCAGTACTGTCCAGGAATGTGTGCCCACATCTTCATAGTATGTGTCATGCTACATAATATGATCCTGCGGAAACAGCTGCAGCAGGGACATAATGGTGAAGGCCCTCACAGCCCACCGCAATTGCCAAGGCCATCACAGGCACAGAGGGATTCAGACCACGAACAACCTGTGCCAGCCCCAGTAGGCAGACAGAGGTGTGCCCAATATGCCCACGCCTTGGCAAAGAGGGAACGTATAGCACATACACTGACAGTGTAGGCCCCTACAGACTGACACACTTCTCCACCTGCACACACAGTAAAATGGATGGCACACACACACGACCACCTGAAAATTGTAATGTATAGGTGGCCTACTGTGTGAATCCTATATAGGCAGCCCTCAACTATTGCACACACAACAGCTATTGGAACAAGGAAAGTCAACACCTGAACAGTAAACGAAGCTAACAGCATATGTTGATACTGTATGTATAGGTTCCTAGGTACATCGGTAGGTACATGCCCTGATTGACCCTGTGTTTCTTGCCTGGGTTGAATCTCTCTACTATCTCTACTAGGGTGCTCTCTGCCTACTACCCTTGGAAACGTTCGGGACATTGCCTTCTCCTGCTACCCACTACCTCAAGATAACAAGAAAGTATGTCTACCTACATCATGCTGTGTTAGGTTTTAACCAACTATTCCTGCTAAGCTTTCTGATTGCCACTAGCTAAGCAGCCAGCAGCTACCCTTTCCCCTCATTCCTTCATTACCTCCTCCCACTCTCCTGGGACTGCTACCTAGCTTATCCTCTCTCTCCCATTAGACTACCTCTACGCTTGGAAGCTCCTTTGTATGCTTACTGCCCCTCCGCTCTTGCCCACTAGATGTCACCCTATCCCCATCTTTACTTAGTATACTAGTATTTATCTCTACCTTATTCTTCTATTCTCACCGTTCCTATACCTATCCCTTTCCTCCTTCTAATACTCTCTCTTATCCTCTCCTCCTAGGCTACCTTCTCTTGCCTTGACTCCCCTAGCTTTTTCTGATACTTTTTCCTTTCTCCTTTGGTCTACTCTGTGTGTCCCGCTCCGTTCGCCCTGCAGGCTCACTCTGCTCCCCTCCCTACCCCCAATTCCCACCCACCCCCAAGGGTCCTAGCCTTATACTTCTCTAGTCCCACCCACTACCTTACTACCCTATCCTCCTGCTTCCCGCCAAATTTGAACCCCTCCCCCCTCCACACACCACATCCTCCTCCTACTTTCCTCTATTGTTTACTAACATTCCTATCCTAAGACCTGCTTCTCTCCTCTTCCTCTATTATCTCTTAATTCTATTTCATTCCACACACTTAACCTGTCCCTCTATCTTGCATATACCTTAATATCCTTATCACTAGTCTTACTTCTATATTATTCTTTCCTATTAACTTATACACTTAGTACCACTTTGCTAACCCTTATCATATACCTCTACTTTATAATCCCTTCTACCTTACTCACTCATAAAAATGGCCCTCAACTTATCCACACGGCTTATACTCTCATTGCTACTCTTAACTACTCTCTTCTCTACTTACCTCCTTTCCTTCCTAGAATACCCACTCAACATTCAGCCCATCAATAAACAGAAACTTACTTCTACCTTCCACATTCCTCTCAGTTCATTTCTAAATGTCAATTCTACCTTTAGCTACAACCTAGCCAAATTCCATAGACACTCTCACCTCACCTACACCCTATCCTCAGATAAAAAAGTGAAACCTCTAACCCTTCTAAAGAGCAACCTTACACCTACACCTGATGACCCTACCTTAAAAGACGGTGATGTTCACCCCAACCCTGTCCCCATGAATCCTTCTCTACAAACATGCAGACCAACCTCCAATAACACCCTTCTCTTAGGGCATCTTAACATACGCAGTGTAAACAACAAAGTACCCTACCTACATGCCCTCCTAGATACTCATGGTTTTGACATTCTCTGTCTCTCCGAAACCTGGCTTAAGCCAGCCACCAAAGACACTGAAATTATACCCCAAGGCTATAATATACTAAGGCTTGACTGTACTAAACAAAAGGGTGGTGGAGTAGCGATTCTATTTAAGAATCATTTCAACATCTCTACCCTGTCAGCCTGTCCAACCCAGGACAGTAAAGTGGAAGCCATCATCACTAAACTCCAACTAAATGCAAAGAAAGCCCTTTACATCATCTGTATGTATATACCTCCTGGCAACAATATACCTATCTTAGAAGACTTTCTTAGTTGGGTTTCCATCAACTACCCCCAGGAAACTATAATTCTTGGTGACTTTAATATAGACTGGAATACCATCAACGCTGACAATCCCACCTCTCACATCAACCTAAATGGTTTCACCCAAACCATTACCTCTACTACAAGGCTTAACAAACTAAGTAAAAAACAAACCATTTTAGACTGGATACTCATAAACAAAGTTCACATCACATACAACGTAGGTACTATGCCTGATGACCTCAGTGATCATTGCTTAACCTTTATCACAAGAGAGAAGAATGACTATCCACATCTCCCTAATATAAGAAATATACGATCTACCAAACACTTTAAAACTGACCTATTTCAAAACGAACTCAGAGCTTGTAACTGGAACCCCTTAAAAATACTTCCACTTAACGAAGCAGTATTATTCTTCAATTCTACTTTTCTTTCCATTTTGAATAAACATGCTCCTGAACGTACCATTAGAATGAGGTCAAATACAGCCCCATGGCTCTCAAATGAAACTAAGAAACTAATCCTCTCTAAAAACAAGGTTTGGACCAAATGGAGGTGCCATAGAATCAACTCTGATTTCCTTCATTTTCATCAACTTAGAAACCTTACCAAAAAAGCTAAAATAAATGACAAAAGAAAGTTTTACTGTGAACTACAAGAAACCCATTTTAATAAACCAAAACAATTTTGGTCTTCAATCAATAGACTCCTATCTCCAGGTACAGCCAAAACTCCCTCCCCACTAAATGCTGACCCAGACACCCCTGACCAAACTGCCAATGCTTTTAACTCCTTCTTTACTGAAACCATTCAATCTCTTGCAAGTCAACTGAACACTAATAACTTCTACCCTCCAAACAATCTAGCAAACTCTTCTTACAACTTCTCTCTACAACCTGTCTCTACCTCTTTCATCCACAGACTTATCCTCAAACTGAAACCCTGTACCCCCTCTGCTGACAAGCTTCCCTCCCTTTTTCTGCAAAAGGCAGCCAAAGAAATTGCCTATCCAATAACTATACTCATAAATAGAACCATCCAAGAAGGAACTATCCTTGACATCTGGAAAGTCTCCCATATTATCCCACTACACAAAGGCGGTAACTCTATCGACTATTCTAACTTTAGACCAATTGCACTTCTCTCACCTTTAGCAAAGATTATGGAGAAATGTATTCATCAACAACTTGTACAATATCTCTCCCTACACAATATTATAGCTAACTGTCAACATGGTTTTAGACCCCACCATAGCACCACTACTGCCCTCCTTTCCTTTGTTGATACTATCAACAGCAATCGCAATAATAACCTTTTCTCTTCCGCACTATTCATTGACCTTTCAAAAGCTTTTGACATGGTTAACCACTCTTCTTTAATTAATATTCTGGAATCCCTCTCATTTGATAAACTTACCATAAAATGGTTTAGTTCATATCTCAGCAACAGACAACAAGCCATTCTTTGGGACAACCACATCTCCTCCTTATTGCCCATTTCTATTGGAGTCCCTCAGGGCTCTATTCTTGGCCCACTTCTCTTCTCCCTCTTTATTAATGATCTCCACTTTGTTATTCCTCAAGCCACCTGCATTCAATACGCTGACCACTCCACAATTATTTGTTCAGCAACCTCCTCTTCTGACCTAATCATACTAACCCAAAATATCTTCAACACAGTAGAAACATGGTTTACTAGACGATACCTCCTCCTTAATGCTAAAAAAACTAAACTTCTCCTCTTCACCCCACCACTCATTGCCTCCCACTACATTTCAACATCCTGTCTAACAACAATACTGTCATCTCTCCAGACTCTACAACTAAACTGCTAGGAATAACCATTGATAACAATCTCTCTTTTGATCAACACATCAACAACACCATCAAATCTGTAAACAGAAAGATTGGATCCTTATACCGGATCAAACCATTTCTCACCCCATCTGCTAGAGCTACTATTGCCCACTCCCATCTTATATCCACTCTCTTTTATGTCTCTCCTATCTTCAATAACCTCAAGAAATCTAACCTAAACAAACTAGCAACTTGCTACAATAACATTGCCCGCTTCGCCACTGGCAACCCCTTCAGAACCCATCACTGCCTTAATTTGAAACATCTAGGCTGGCTAGAACTACAAAACTATCTTACACTCACACAACTCACTATCGCCCACAAAATCTTGTACCAACCTGATAACACCCCTATTCTATCACAGCTTTTACCCCCTTATAACAATCTTACCTCCCTTCACTCCTCTTCTAAACTCTTGACCAAACCCATAAAAGCTCACAACTTAGCTGGTGACTCTCTATTCACTAATACCACAGGCCGAGTATGGAATTTACTACCTAGGGATATAACTCTAATCACATCCCTACCCCTCTTCAAACAACAAATCAAACTGTACTTCCAAAATCACTGGCTTTGCTCATGTAGTACACCTGACTAACTTCTCTCCCCCCCCTCTCCTGACCTTTAACCTTACCTTGTGCTTAATACCTAGCATATACATTTCCTTTCCCTTGAAGTCACTCTATGCTCTGACCTATTTCTCTAACCTCTCCCATATCCTCTTGTTTGTCTTTCTTTTTTCTCTTATTTCTTGACTTCTGTCTCTTCCCTCTCTTCTTACATTACATTTTCCCCCTTCTTCTTCTCCCACTTGCATTTTTTTCTTATTGTAGTAGGAGCCATTTGGCATAGCCTGTTTGTAATTAGTAAGAAGCCTTGAAACTGTCCTATCTCTAGTCAGGACTTTTAATGATGGTGTGCCTTAATTTTTGTTAATTTTATCACCAAGTTTTATTATTACCAATTTTTATTTGTTTTATTACTATTGTTGTCTTACTTTTATTCTATGTGTTTATTAATAATATGTCTCATTGTTATGTTCTTTGTGGAGCTTTTCTCCCCGGGCCTCTACTGAAAATGGAAATATATCCAGCTAGACTAGCCCGGTCAACAAATGTAAAATAAAAAATAATAAAATAAATAAATGCCCGATTGTCAAAGGCCATTCAGCAGCCTAGGCAAAATGTGTCTGCTATTGCCACCCCATCGATCAACCAACTGTCCCTCTGTGGAGCAGAGCCAATTGCGGGATCCACATGTGTAACCACTGTTCCCCACCTACTCTGCATGGATTCCCTGGTGTGTTAATGAGGGCCTCCATATAATGTAATTAGGGATGTAGTGCCAAAGCATGGGGAGTACCCATGACAGGTATCTGCCACCCCAGCATTCTCCAGTTATGGTTCTGTCAAGGTGTAGCACATTACAGTGTGTGGCTCACTCTGACATGGATTCCCAATGCTGGAGTACATCCATTAAACATCACTTGGACATACCATGAAGTGGTATCATCCATATGTAAACTAACTGAGTTATACATTTGCTGCAGTATGGAGGAACAGCCATAGTACAGTCCACATACAAAACACCATTAACACCTGTACAAACACCAGATGACCAAGTGGTAAAGCCACTGACTGTGTCGTGTATGTACCCGGTTCCACATCCTGCAAGGTCCGTTACGTAATCCCGATGGCACGAATAATGGATGTTGGATGTAGGTCATTAGAGCACGTGTAAGCACATGTTAGCGGGTTTATGCGGCGGCAAGTGATGGTAAGCAGCGTTTAAACTGGACTACATGGATATGCACAAAACAGGTCTAAGCTTTGCCGAATTTAGCGCAGATCACAGTCAAAGATGTCCAGAACAGGTGAAACCAGCATTATTCACCCTTGTACTAACAGTGCCTGCTCTGAGAGGTAAAACGACCACTGGCAGGAGTAGAACATGCAACCATGTACACAATCACCTACCACTAAGCTACCCGAGATGTACCAATGGCAGGTGTGTATTGTGACAGGTTAAAACACAAAAGGGCGGAGTTCAACAAACAGAATACACCGCCATGTACCCAACGAAAGGTGTGTACACTCTCTCTCCTTCTCCCTGTCTATATGTATATATATATATATATATATATATATATATATATATATATATATATATATATATATATATAATAGGGATAGAAAGGGTGATAGAGAGATGTATGTCGATATATACGAAAATACATATATCTGCGAATATATAGACAGGTTAACGACATGTACACAACCATGGAGGTACAAATGAATAGGATACTGCCAACTACCGAATGCTTTACATACCGACACACGTAATCACGAGGCTTAAAGATCGAAAGACCACAGTACCGGAACAGTATAACCGCGAGTAATATTATCACAATGTTAAGGGACATTTAGTTATTGCTGCCAGTGCTGCGGTCCAGGTAGGTACTGTGTTTAAGTGTGGTTCCGATTGCTGTAGTGTGTGTAAGTGCATGTTGAGAGTGAAGTGTGTGTTTCCGTGGGACTGTAATGTGTGTGTGTGTGTGTGTGTGTGTGTGTGTGTGTGTGTGTGTGTGTGTGTGTGTGTGTGTGTGTGTGTGTGTGTGTGTGTGTGTGTGTGTATGTTTGCATCATGGGTCTGTTAAATTGCTAACTTCGGAGGTAGATTATTACAGTAGTTGTGGTCATAGCGGCCTTAGGCATCTGATTTACCACCTGTCCCACTTTGAGAGGGACAGTCCCTCTTTGGCCAGTTGTGTCCTGACAACAAATATTAAAAAGGGCAAATGTACCGAGATTGTAGGACATAATGATGTCCCATATATTAAGTAATAGTTGCATAAAATAGTTATTTCTGTCTCTCAAATACGTAAATGTACAACAAACATAATAAGCAGTTAAAGTGCTACAAGAATAAGGTTTATTTTTAAGGGGGGCCAAAAGGGGCCTGCAAGTTTC
>NC_056739.1:691561617-691569466 GCF_019279795.1 Protopterus annectens | reverse complement strand
TACAAAAAAGGGGGGGGGTTTACACAGCGGTCTAGCTGATGTCAAGGGTAGGAGCCAGTTGATAGCATGAGGACTCACTGTGTAGCAATAAAACACTATTACATTACAGGATGTGAACACACACAGACATACACAGACACACACAGTAACACGCCCACACTCACGGGGTCAATGACACTGTAACACACACTTGATAGTGTTGAGGTGAGGGCCCCTGCCTATGTGCTAATCACCATTACAGTACTGTGCACCCACATGACGCAACACAGAGAATGAACATGTACAGGTAGTCAGTAATGCGTAAGACTGACGGCATCAACAGGGTAGTAGATTGCATCACCTTGAGGGGTTAGGGCCCCTATCTGGTATGGTAGCATACATCCTCACTCCATACATACACATACACATACTGGAGTCCACATGTCATGCACATACAGATAGCTAATGTGTGTGATACACACACCACCCCTGCCTATGTCTTGCTGTCTACACTGCATTATGTACAGATCTCTACAACAGTGTACAGGGGGTGTGTAACAATTGGGATGTATTCCCCACCTTACGTGGCATATATGGTCACACAGGCAAACACACATGTCAGTACTGTGAAACAAACACCTGCTATCTTCTGATATGTCTGACAGACATGCAGCAGTATTGCCCGCATTACAATGTGTACCAACGCTACCTTCGGCAAGTGTGCTGCTATATGCACACAGGAGGACTTAAGTGTTACAGGTGTCAACTGGTTTACAGTCAGTGGCACCCTAACCACTGTGTAGGTTGTATATCTTCACCTTCAATTACCGGACACATAGCTTACTGTTTGCACATGTTATGGTAGGATGGCTTGTGACACACCTGTGAGATGTCTTCAGCAAACATCCATCTGCAAAGGTGTCCCACCACTTTATGTACACACATCCATCCATACCTAATGTACATCTTACCGTATTGTCAGTATTTCACCATATACAGGTGTCAATGATGGGACTGCACGTTGTAGTCAGACACAGATAAACTGCAAACACCAGCTACTGCTCATGCATGGTAGCTGAATGCACACCACTACATGTACATGTGTATAGGTCCTACATTCCTGTCATGTAGCCATGTTTGTATGCATTGCAATTGGTGAACATGTGTGACATACATGACACATGGACTGTTGTATGCTATGATAGTTGTCATAGGTAACCAGTACAGAGGGAATGTTAACTCAGTCAACATTGCTACCTTATGTACTGTTAGCATTGAACAGCCATGGACCTACCTTCCATGTGCATGCGTATAATTGCTGTAGCCATGTGTCTGCATGAAGGACAGCATTAGCTATGCTAGTACATATGTGTTGTGTGTGTGGGGGGCATGTACATATCCACAGCGGTTATATGTATGTCACATCCAAACATGGGTGTGTTGCCTGGTGTACAGCAACAGTTATCTGTTACAGCTGTATAAGATCCAGGGACCCTGTTATGTATACAGCCGACCTGGTTATGAATAGTGGTATCAGTGCATTGCATAACACATGAACCCTGTCAGTACATGGGTAGTCTGCACAGTTGCTGTAGAGCTAGGTACAGTCCACTGGTCATGAGTAACATGGTGTTGTACTAATGTATGGATGTGTGTTGCTGGTCCAAGGACATGGTGATGTGTGAGGGCTACATACTACAGTGCAGCATTTACCACTGTGATCTGCACCTGACACATCTGTGATGGCTTTTGAGAGTGTACTGGTCAGTACATGTGAGTGGCCTTCATATACATGGGGACACTAACACCTGGAGCGGTCCGTAACGGTCTTATGGCCCACATGTCTGTATCTGAGATATACAGTGGTAGTGCTATTGTGCACAACTGAGCCTTATGCCAGGTGTTCCTCACTGCACAGATGTCAGTATTCCCCATTGTTGGATCTAGATTGGCAGCTATGATTATGAACACTACACATCTAGCACTATTTAGCATACACATACAATGCAGTTGTCCTGTAGGTGTCAGAGTGTTTACCTGGTCTCAGGTTCTTCGTCTATGTATGGTACTACATGTGCGAAGTACCCACACCTGCCAGGACAACACCATGGGTGGTATTAGTGTGCCAGGTTTAGATTGGTACAGCTAAGGTGATGGACAGCAGCAGGCGTTGTGTAGAAGACCGGTGTCAGACATATGTCATACGGCGTTGTGTAGAAGACCGGTGTCAGACATATGTCATACAGCGTTCATGCTAACAATGATGACTATCGACACACTGTGCCCTTCTCTGTTTAGAATCTGTGTGCATACAAGACAGCCCTTCGCTACTAAGTGTGTGAGCATGCCCAGTATGCCGTTGTGTAGATGGACACATAGTGCATTTCAGACTGACGTGTGCTACTAAGTGTGTGAGCATGCCCAGTGACACCTTGTGTCGGTTGTGTGCCCCTGTGTATGGGCATGACCATTATTATCCTGTATAGCGATAGTGGTCATCCAAGCATCAGATGGCCATACCCCACTTCAGGATGCATTCCTAAATTTAACACACTGATTCACAGGTATGTACACCGTAACTGCCAGCATCCATGTCGATGTCTGCATTCCTAGAAGGTCATATTGAATCTGGAAAGGTGTACTGTCTGTGGCACATCTTGTAGCTATGTAGTGTTGTACTAGTGCTCCATAGATAGCCAGTTGTCCTGCTCACACCACTGCCGTGTGTTCATCTCCGTCTGCCTTGGGACACTAATATACTTTTAGACTGATCACACTCCATACAATCCCTATAGGTGTCTTTGCCTTTGCTGATGATGTCACCCACCTAGAAGTATGCCTCTGGGAGTGCTGTGATCCAGTAATCTCGGTAGCGTGTTCTGTAACTGCGTAGTGCTGTAGTGTGATAAGGTAGTCAGGTCTATGTTCTAATCTTAGCCCTGCTGTGTGTGTGTGTTTCCAGCTGCCTGGGGCAGAATAATGTTTTTAGACAGCTCACTCTCCGTACACTCCCTATCAACATCTTTGCCTTTGTTGATGATGTCACCCACCTAGAAGTATGCCTCTGGGAGTGTTGTGATCCAGTAATCTCAGTAGCGCATTCTGTAACTGCATAATGCTGTAGTGTGACAAGGTAGTCAGGTCTATGTTGTAATCCAGCTGCCTGGGGACAGAATAATGTTTTTAGACAGCTCACTCTCCGTACACTCCCTATCGACGTCTTTGCCTTTACTGATGATGTCACCCACCTAGAAGTATGGCTCTGGGAGTGCTGTGATCCACTAATCTCGGCAGCGCGTTCTGTAACTGCGTAATACTGTAGTGTGATAAGGTAGTCAATTCAATGTTCTAATCCCAGCCCTGCCGTGTGTGTGTGTTTCCAGCTGCCTGGGGACAGAATAATGTTTTTAGACAGCTCACTCTCCGTACACTCCCTATCGGTGTCTTTGCCTTTGCTGATGATGTCACCCACTTAGAAGTATGCCTCTGGGAGTGCTGTGATCCAGTAATCTTGGTAGCGTGTTCTGTAACTGTGTAATGCTGTAGTTTGATAAGGTAGTCAGGTCTATGTTCTAATCCCAGCCCTGCCGTGTGTGTTTCCAGCTGCCTGGGGACAGAGTAATGTTTTTAGACAGCTCACTCTCTGTACACTCCCTATCGGCATCTTTGCCTTTGCTGATGATGTCACCCACCTAGAAGTATGCCTCTGGGAGTGCTGTGATGCAGTAATCTCGGTAGCGCATTCTGTTACTGCATAATGCTGTAGTGCTATAGAATAGACAGGTAGGTGCTCGATTCCAAGGCATGGCAGGTGTGTGTGTTTGGCAGTCATACTCTATGTGTTGGTATCTGTGGGGGGCTAGCTTCAGGATGTGTTGAGTGTGTTTTGTTGCTTTCCTATATAGTGTCCACAGCTCGCATAATCAGCCAAGACACTGGGCTGTCAACACATACATTAGCCAATAGGTGTGGTGAGTAAATGTCAGCAGCCCTACTCTTACCCTTAATACAGTCTGACCCATGTGACGCAACGAAACACACTTGCCTTGATAGTAACAACATTACATAATGCAGGTGGCACATGTAGTTTCCCTTTCATTCTTGTCTTATGCTTTGGTGTCATGAGGTCTGCTGTTGTGATATAAATGCAATATCTACGTATGTGTGTATATGTATATGTGTGTGTATGTATGTATATATATATATATATATATATATATATATATATATATATATATATATATATATATGTATATATGTATATATATAATATATATGATATATGTAGATATAGATAGATGGATATGTATGTGGACATTAGCACTATTGAATGTTTGTGCTGGATGATCTGTACGTGATCACCTCAGATGTATGTATATCTTCTATGGCGTAGTGGTAAAGCACATCATCTGTGGTGTGCAGGGTCCCGGGTTCTAGTCGAATAGACACCGGTTATTTTGTTGCTGGGAAGACCAAGGGACATCGAATACGGTGATAGTAAGGCACCTTTAACCAGTTGTGTACGGATCTGAGTGACAGTAAGCAGTGGTTATTTATTTGGAGGTTCGGTATGGGTCTTATAACTATGCATTAGAAGACTATACTATGCAGATGAGGTTGTAGTGAATCCCATTTATCCCCAGGGTGTGATGCAGATCCCTGGAGTGTATGTGTGTAGATAGCCAGGTGCAGGGCTCGAATATAGATGAAAGCATGGGAGGGGGGGTCAGGCATACTGTACGTACATTGGAGACCTGCGCCTCGGGATTGCTCCTGCCTTAGCACGCCTAAGCTAGGGGTGTTTCTATGTCTGCCTGGTGACATTGGGAGGGACAAAAGCAGTAGTGGGGTAGTCAAGGTGAACAGGCTGCACAAACCGGTGATGATCAGCACAATCAACAGATTACATGGGCAGCCTGCACCAGAACACTACGGTAATGTGAGCAAGCACCATACACACAGGTTTCTTCCACACTCTACACCACCGGTGTATACATGCGGGGACATTTCACAACACAGTCCAACCAAATGAGAAGGGCTGCAGCAGGCAACATAGACCAACATGTGCAGGAGGCTGAGGGCAGTGAGGATGTGTATGCTGCCAAACAACCCTTAGTGGGGTGACATAAGACTTTACAGACCCAGGGTGACTTACCAGGGGCTACATGAGCTGGGGATAGTGGAGCGCTATGGGGTGGACAGAGACCTCCTGCAGCGGCTTGTTGACCTGTGCCTGCCACACCTAACACATCAAACAGGCCGAGGGAAACCCATCACAGTGGATACCACGGTATGTGTTGGCCTAGGTATACTAGCCTCAAGTACCTCCCAAAACACAACTGGGGATATCATGGGGATCTCACAGGCATCTGCATCCAGAATATTGCACCAGTTCACAGACACCATGTCAACACATGCTAGTGAGCTCGTACATGTCCTCAACACACGTGATTAGTAGACCAGCAATATGCATCTCTTCCACCACATGGCTGACTACCCTGAGGTACTGGGTGCTATAGCCTTCACACACATACACATTAAAGCACCACCCGGTGAGTGGGGTAGGGCCTACATTAACTGCAGGGGCATACCCTCCAACAGCTAGGCCATCTGTGATGGCCAGGGCATTAAACTGAATGTGTGTGCTTTCTGCCCTAGAAGCTATGACGATTCCGATATATGGCATCTGATGCAGCTGTACCACACCTTTGCCAATATGGATATCCCCTACAGTTTCCTAGTGGGGGATGCTGGGTAACCACTGGAGTCGTGGCTGATGACACCCATCAGCAATGCACACACACCTGAACACCTGAACAATCACACCATAATGAGGCAGATGCACAGGCAAGACATATAATTGAGCATGTGTTTGGGATGCTCAGGTCACGGTTCTGGTATCTGGACACATCTGGTGGAGCCCTGCAGTATTTACTAGCTACATGCACACAAATTGTTATGGTATTTGCTATGCTACACAATCTGATCCTGCAGTAACAGTTGCAACAGGAACAGCATGAGACAGGGCCACACAGCCCACCACCAATGCCAAGGCCAGTACAGGCACAGTGTGACTTGGAGGAGGAACTACCTGAGCTGGGCCCAGTAGGTGAGAGGGCCATGCACAGTATGACCTGCCCTTGGCAAAGAGGCAACACAAGGCATATGCACTGACACAGTAGGTACCCAGGGATTTCACCCTCTCTGACTCGCACACAGTACAATGGATGCCAAACATGACACTACCTGTGCTCAGCCATGTATAGGAAGTGCACTGTGTGCATCTGACATAGGCAGCCCTCCAGCACCGTCCTCAGGTCCGGAACACCCCCAAGGTAAGTCTATCGACCTAACAATTGGCAGTTGTATTAGAATGTGTATTTACCTGTTGCTATGGTATGGATGTGAGCATACAAGAGAATTTGGTGGCCAAATGTTAGGGCAGCAGACAGTACACGTCCATAGTGGCACCATGACATCTGTAGCACATACTGGGGTCACAATAGTAGCCAGTAGTACACAGGGTGTCCTAACCCACTGCAGGTTATGAGCTGAACATCATGTGTGTCCATACAGCCCACACAAGTTCCATACAGCTGGACAGGTGTAGACCAATACAGACAAATGATATAAAATGGCCTCTGGATATGCCCAATGAATGACTCCAACCCCCACAGACACACACAGACTACAGCAGGCCAGGCAGTTGTATGTAGGTTGTGAAGGCTAGGACGTCCGACACCACTATGCTGGTAATTAAAGCTAGGATCTGACGTACACTGGTATGCCTCCAACCAGCAATTTAGGTAGATCCACACACTGACATGGAGTACCTGGCATATCAGTACAGTTGTGGCAAATGTGTACAACTGTCAGCTGTGCCCCCCTTCCAACGTACACATGTGAGAGTCATGTGCGCCACCCCAGTGCAGTGTAGGACTGTGGATGCAGTTTGATGTCCCCCCACTCTATGCAGAAATGTAGCAACTGTCAATGCCACATGACCATTAGCTACCCTGCAGACACAGCAAGCCACCTGTCAGTGTAGAACACAGGGGTTGGCACCACAGTACTGACTATCTGGACGTGTGATACATGCAATCCAGTTTACCATACTTGGCATGCTCACACACATGACAGTATGATGGTAATGTCAGTCGACAACATGCGTAACAGTCATACTGGGCACACTCACACACTGAAACACAGGACAGCCAGGTCTGCAAACACCAGTGGTCCGGACATATCTGCCAGTACATTGCTATACTGTTGGATGACTGTGCTGTATGGTATGTGTGTGGTCTATTGTCTGTACATATGCCATGGTGTATTGGTAATTCACATGAGCTATGTGCACAGGGTATTGCTACCAACACGTGCAAAGGACGGTTCTTTGTTTATGGACAGAACGATGCCTTTGGATACGGAGTGGGTAAGGCACATTCCAGCAGGTGGGAGCGGTTGTGTGTGGGTTTGCACAGTGTTAAGCACTGCTGACCTCTGGTTACAGCTCCTTATACCCGTTTAGACTCCACATTTCTTTAACAGTGCACTACTGGCATACTGGTAGACAAACAAGCTTACACCTGCTCGCTCACCGACCTTTGTGCTTACATTTGTCACTCATGCTGAGTGTGTGTGATCCCTTGTGATGCATGTTACATCGGACTACATGATTACAGTATTGGGTATGTCTAACCATTAGGTGACGGCAGGCGTTCGACTGTATGGACTCAGCGGCCTGTCCAGTGACATAATCATATTATATGCATGTTCCTCATACAATCTGCTCCCATCTGGCTAATACATGGGAACCAATACTCTGCAATGCTGACATTTGAATGTCATTTGGTTAAAGCAGCTCTCTGCC